>NW_008612757.1:74874-75231 GCF_000691845.1 Merops nubicus
GGGGAGATCTCATCTCATCATCCTCTCCAGCCTCAGTGCTTCCTTCCGTCTCCCCCTCAGGCAGGCAGGTAGCCTGGCTCCAGTCCTTCAGCCTCCCAGGCCCTCCCAACACCCAGTCCTCCTCCTCCTCCTTCCTCTGGGGTGATTCCAGTCGCTCAGCAAAACCTGCTTTGGTCTCTGGCCTCTTGGTTCCCTGTGCTGATGGTCATCACCGACTGTGCCCAGAAGGAAAGCAAAAACCAAAAAAAGCATCAAATTCGGGCTCCCCACACACAGACCCAGGCTGCTCGCCCCTGACACATGCTGTGCCCACCCAGGAAACGGAGCCATGCGGGGAGACACAAGATCCAAGCCCCC
>NW_008612758.1:0-71841 GCF_000691845.1 Merops nubicus
GACGTATTCCTCATAGTTTATGGAGGAGATGCAGTCTTTGTCGGGGACCTGGGGGACACAGATCCTGTCCCGGGGCTGCGGGCGGTGCGCGGGGGCGGCAGCTGGAGGGGAGCAGGGCTTCTTCTTCGTCTGGCAGAGCCACAGGAGGATTGTCCCAAAGATGAAGACGGCCCCGGCGGGGATGCCGATGATCACGGGCCAGGGCAGGCTGCTGGCCGAGGAGGGGGGCACGGGGGCGCTCGGAGGCTTGGGATCTGGACATGGTGGCAGGAGAGAGACACAAAGGGTTAATCAAACGCAGGCAAAGTGGATTCAAAACAGATGTCACTTTTGGGCTGGCTTTCGCAGAGGCTGTCTGGCAACCCTGCCAGACCAAGTAACAAGGGAGAAATCAGGCCAGCACATGATGTTTGGTAACTGCTTTGCTTTTCAGTGCTCCTGGAAGGACAAGCAACTCATTTTCTCTGGTTTAGGGGTCAGGAGGGGAGTCTTTGGGGGATTTTTTAACTTTCTTATCCAAGCCTTAATGGATGCACTAGAGCCAACCTGTGAGTTTCCCAACACCCTCACTCTGCTATGGAGTGAGCTTCGCTGCCCAGACTGGAGGAGGCAACAAGGGACCTGTCAGTAATACCTCCATGTCAGCAGCCCAGGAGGCACGACAGGGCTGTGTAGAGCCATGGCATGTTGCCCACTCAGGTCTGCCAGGTGTAGCTGTGTCTGCATGGGCTTTAGACACTCCTTAGTATCCCTGTCTAGCAATATTGGAGATATTCAGCAATGCTCTGCCAAGGCAGGCAGCATGAATATGGTGCTTTGGAGGTGTTGTCTCAAGTTTCTTGTGTGACAATGAGGAAGGCTGAAGGATGGGAAAAATGTAGGTGAGCTGGTGTCCCTTCCTTGGTGACCAAACTATGGAGAACTGAAAGTTCACATGACATTAAAATGTGTGTTCAACTCCTTTTGCCAAATGGTTTCTGCCTCCACCAGTCTCTCTGGAGCTGCCATTGGCTTTCCAGGGGCAGCAAATTCTGCTCAGTTCAGGTACTGGAGGAGATAAGATGCTTCAGATAGAATCTTTCACACCTGTCTCCCCTTTCGCCTCTCTGCTGTTGGCAGCCTGTGCACCCTTGGGTAGCCATTTCAGTTTGTCACCCTGATTTCTTTATAGAACCAAAATCCCCATCTAGATAGCTACAAGCTGGGATTTCTAAAGTCCTGAAAAATACCTAGGCATAGAACTCAGCTTGCTGGGAAACGTTCAAGAAACTTTGAAAACCACAGGCTATCCAAATTGTCCAATATCAAACATATATCACTTAACTTCCCAGCTAAACTTGAGACACTAATGTCTTTTTCTCTCCTTGACAAATAATTCTGTGACTAGCTTGAAACATTAAATATATACCATGTGGTCTCTTTCAAGTCAGAAGGACCTATACTGTTGACCTTAATAGACAAAACTCTGATTCACCAATACTGGAAATTACAGAATAATTTGGGCTGAAAGGGGAGTCTGGAGGTCATCTGGTCCAGCATCTTGCTCAAAGCAATACAGGATTATAGAGCTGACCCATCAGATGACCACAAAAACAACAGTCTTCATGTTGGTTGGCATAAATCCTCTGCTGGGCTGAAATGGAAGTGTTTTGATATTCATCCATGCTGTTCTCCAGAGCTGTCTATGTCAAATCTGGTAGATTTACAAGCAAAATGGTGTTTTTCTAACTCATGGCCTTGCAACCACATCTTTGCCTCTGAGGGTAAGCTGGGTTCTCCTTCTCTGTCATTGCCAATAACAGCAGACCTGCAGGCTCTGGTTCTAGTATGAGGCCTCATTATAGTCCCATTTAAATCAAAGAAAAGTCTCCCACTGATTTGAGTGGGAGCTGGATCAGACTCTCATAGTAGAGAAATTCCCAGAGACTTCGAGTTAGATCCCACCCATGCAGCCTTTTCCTTGGGATTGACAGGCTTTCTAGTCAGAGCACAGTCCTAAATACAAGTGATGCAGAAGCCACCAAGATCATTCTCTTACTTGGCAGCCCGCTGTCAGAACCTAAATTCAAGCTAGTGACTCGATGGCTGCTGAGATGCAGAGCTTTGGCAGTCAGTGAGCAGCAGCAGCCACGCTGTCTCACTTACAGGAGTCAGGAGCACTTCCCCACTACTGACACAGAACACCAGTCCTAACAGCCTGGGAGAGTTAATGAACTCTGCCTCTCTTGCTGTCTTGACTGGAGACACTCCATTAGTCCTGACAGCTAAAATGTTCTGATGTTGCCTCCAGCTCCTGAACTCTCCTAGCTGTGTTGGCCTCTGTGTGGTGGAGGAAAGGAAAAGCAGTAAGATTGATTTTTGTCGTAAAACTGGTGGGTTTGAAGCTAGATTCCCAGGGCAAGATGAGGCAGAAAGAAATGCCCTTTGCAAATAAAAATATTTATCAGGGCAGAACTGCACAGTCAGGAGAAAAAAAGAGTAAATGGAAAGTGAGGATGACGTGCCTCAGACACACTCAATAGAGCCTCAGTTGGACACGGCCACCAGCTCTGAGGCCTGGGGAGAGGAGGAATCAGCTGCAAGTTTGGTACAAGAGTCCCCAAGGGATCACTGGGTAAGAATTTAATGAATCAGTCATTCCCTCTTTCACACTCATTCTTTTCCTTTCCTTTCCTTGTGACCAGGACAGCTCTTGTTCTTCTCTCATTTTATGGGCCTGTACCATCATATCCTTTTACAAGGAAAAGCAATACAAATAAGAGCAAGAGAGAGGAGAAATGCAAGGAAACGGGGCTGCAAACTGTGCTGCTACCCAGTGTGGCCCTCAAGTCCTGCACCCTATCACTGAATGATGTAGTGTCTGCAACTGCAGTACCCTTTCCCAGCTCCCCTTCCATACAGGAGCAGATTATTCATGCCAGTTCACCTTACTGGAATCCTTCCTCCCTGTGAAGGGAAAAAAGGAAACACCATCAAGAGGATTTCAGCAAGGGCTGGTTTAATTCAGGGTTGATTTAGTCCCTCAGTCATTCTTATCAGGACTGGGCTAGCCTAAATCAGCACAGCACCACAGAGAGCTGTGGAGCCAACGGGCATCGGGGGCTGTGTTAGTAAATCCCACGATGCAGGCGGCTGGTTCAGGTGGGGGAAGAAAAAGGCAGAACTGACCTGGCAGGACGGTGAGGAAAGCGCTGCGAAAGCTGTAGCCCATGGTGTTTGCCCCCAGGCAGATGTACATCCCCGCATCCTCCTCCTTGGCTCGAGTAATCATCAGCTTGTTCAGGTACGAGCCATCGGGACGGGACCAGACCTCCCCCGTGGGCAGCACCACGAACTTCTGTCCCCCCACGTCGATGGTGGAGTTGTACTTGCTCTCCGTGCCGTACTCCACCCTCTTCAGCCACTGGATGACGGGCTTGACGTCGCTGCGGACCTTGCACTGGAAGGATGTGGTCCCACCATAGTCTACTGTCGTGTTGACAGGGTGTGTCCCTGTCAGGATGGGCTTGGACCTCGTCCTCTCTGCACAAAAACACAGGGAGCTCCATGGAAAAAGGTGTTTGCCACTGTCATCAACTTGTGATTGCAGAAACATAGGAAAAAGGTGTCGGGTGGATGGAAAGTAACCGTCTAGTCCAACTGCTTGACCCAAGGCAGGTGGGGACATCTACAAATCTCTCCTGAAATAAATTTCCCCAGCCTCTGCCTAAGCCTCTAATGGTAGATGCTCTCCAGCCTCTCCAGAAAACTCTTCCATTGTCTGAGGCTTAGCAAGCATTTTCTCTCGCTCAACCTGAATCTTCCTGTCCCTAACAAGGGAGGGAGTTACTCTATCTGCACCACACCCAGAGAAAACTTTGCTCCCCCTCTTAGCCACTTTTCTATACACTGAGCAGCTCTCCTAATGCTAAGCAAACCCAGCCCTAAGTATCTCCTATAGAATGATTTTCTGTCTTTGCTATGCTTCTGCTCTCTCTGGTCACTTGTGAAGCATTTATATTTGGGTACCCAACTGGTTATGACTTGAGACCACACAAGTCAGACCTGGCCCTTCTGCTCCTTGGCAGGTTTTGCAAGTCCAGTATGGACTGCTGAATTTCCCCATTGCCTTGCAGTTTGGTGCAGCTATGAAATGACAAAAGGGCTCATCCTTCCTTGTATTCCCACTTATCCCCATGTCTCAGAGAACATAACCAAGAATAATAGAACCTTAATATGTACTTTGACCTACAGGGAAGACAAATGGCCTGATAAAACGACAAAACCTGTTTCAGGATTAAATTTAGGCAACAGTAGACATCAAAACACAAATGAAGTGGGTTATTTCACTGTAAATGTTCACTCCATGTTGACTCTCACGAAGTTTTATCGGTATTTACAAGTATCTGCAGGGAGGGCATAAAGAAGATGAAGCCAGACTTTTTCAGTGGTGCCCAGTGACAGGACCAGAGGCAATGGGCCCAAACCAAAACACAGGAGGATCCTTCTAAACAGCAAGAAACACTTTTTTACTCTGAGAGTGACCAAGCACTGGCACAAGTTGCCCAAAGAGATAGTGGCATCTCCACCCTTGGTGATCTTCAAAAGCTGTCTGGACGTGGTCCTGGGCAACTGGCTCTAGGAGGCCCTCCTTGAGCATGGGGAACTGGAGAAAATGACCTCTAGAGGACCCTTCCAAGCTCAGCCATTCTGTGATTCTGTGATGCTGTATCTCCTACCACTATATCTGGTAGAGTGAAATTTGCAGGTGAATATGACAGAACCTTTCATATCCTCAGACAAAACCCGAGTTTTTTTTTACCAGATTATTCACAAGTACTTTGTTGAGAAAGCACACCAGAATCACTGTGGCTACCCCCAGTTTGGGGACAGTGTGGGACAGGGTAAGACATGTTCCTCCTCCTTTCAGTCTTCCCAAATGTTTCCCAAGGATAGACAAAACTGGACGGCACAAGGCCCCTTCTTCCATGGACTAATGGCAGGCTGTGGGTATTGCCTCAACTTTTGACTGTAAGTCCTTCAGGAGATAACTATCATCTCTGTTTCTGTGTCTGGAAGCTGCCTATGGGGGCCAAACTCTACTGGAAACCATCCCACGCTATGTCATCCACTGCAGGGGAAGCTGAAACCACAGGTACTACCAGTGAGGAAGTTCTTCACTTCACCCTCACCTCCCTGCTTTTATTATTTCTTTCTTCAGTCTGATCATCCCCCTACACACTATGGAGCACATTTTTGTGGAGGAAGAGCTCAGAAGGCTTTTGCTTTTCTAAATAATAACGAATTCTTTCCTTTCTCACAAATTTTTTTTGTCTCAAGTCTCAGCTGATGAAGTAAAAAAGATGGTAGGAAAGGAAATCAAATGCAAGAGGGTCACAAGACCATCCTTTCCAGGAGATCGTGAGCCTTAGGTTGTGTCAACACCACATAAAGTCAAAGGAAAAATATATCCCTCAATCTGAGGAATGTTTGGATTTTCTTTTTAGTGCTAGCATCAGAGGAATCAGTCACCGTTTCCAGACAAGGAGGTACTGCAAACCTCTATCCTGGGCACAGAGAGAAATTATTGTATCCCAGTGGGTGGTAACTGCTGGCAATCATCAACTGTTTTTTGATGGCAAACACTGTTGGATTGAGCATGTAGCAAAACAGCTCCCACCAGCACTAGCTTTGGGGTGAGAGGAAGGAACAATGGACCCTCTTTCAAAAAACTCAGGATACTTTCAATAATCAGGGCTCTAAAGATGTGCTTGGGAAATGAAAATACCACAGTGGTCTCTATAGGCTTTGCCTTGGGACTACGGGCAGGAATCACAGCTGGGGAGACTGAGATTCAGATAAGCAGGACTTAGGAGTGGAGGCTCAGGGGGGAAAAAAAAAGGAGGAAATTGAATAAAACCTGTAATGCTCCACAGAATGATGTTAAAAATAGAAAGATGTCTGAAAACTGCTTAATGCCCTTATCTCCTCAACTCTGATTCCAGCATTGGTTACTGTTTTCACTCCTAGCCAGCAAAAGCTAATGAAAACAAAGGTTACATACATCTTTAAGTTGATAAAGACCAAGATAAACAGGGACACAGAAAGGGGTTTGTTCCTGGTGCTGTCTGGTTTTGATGAAGTGAAAATGCCACAGCTGCCATTAGGATGGGGCTTGATTCATTTCCCTGTCTCTGCTCCTGGTTTTAGTGTAAACACATGTTTTTACTGTCTCCACACAGCTGCATCTTTATCAATCCCAGATGTCCAGCAGGTTTGTGCCTTCAGAGCCCGGCAAAGCTCCCCACATGTGCTTTTAATTCCTGTGCTTCCAGAGAAAGGACTTATCAGAGAACAGATCTTTACCTTTAAGAACAATCTTTCACACTGGGATAAACTTTCTCATGCTAAAATGCATGCACAGACAGACAAACAACATGCTTTCCATGTGGCTGGAAATAGCCCTCCATGCCCCTGCTCCTCCCTAACGAAGGCTATTCCATCTCCCCTCCACTTAGCTCATCTTCTCCACCTTCTTGAGTTGGCTGCTCTGTCATCATTTCCATGACAATTTGTGATGATGTAACAGACAAAGCACAATGATTTAAGAATAAGAGTTCTTCTCTGGTAGGCTTAGGTAGGATTTGAGTATAATTATCCTCAGTAATAATAGGGGAAACAGGGGATTAGAGACCAAGAATCAGAACAGGTAGATAGATAGAAGGGCAATTTACTCTACCCCACCACAATGCAGGGTCATCCCCCACAGCTCATCTTCTAAGGGTTGAATCTTTAAAGCTCTGTAGGCATCTAAAGATACAGACAGGACCCTAGTGAGATTATAATTTATTTTTTTTTTTAGTATCTCATTTGTATTCACCTGAACCATCAGATGGCCAAATGTTGGGGTTTTTTTTAAATCTGGCCTGGAAGCCTTGTCTGGCTAATCACACTAATCATAAGATTTCTGCTTATTCCCTTGGGAGACTTGTCTAATGAGTTTGGCCTTCTGTTACAGTTATCTAAGCTAAATTTTCATTTGATTGATTTCACCTTATTCCCCCTCTGACAGAGTAATCTGGACCATCCTAAATATTTCCATGCTTCCTCTATGGTACATCAGAAGCTTTTCTTAATTCTCAGTCTATTCCTGACCTTAGCCTGTTGGTAGTGTAAGACTGGACTGGGCAATGGTGAGCTTTTAGCATACAGGTGCCCTTCGAGATGACTCCCAAGTATCCCTCCTCATTTCAGCTACTACATTGCATTGTTGCTGCTCTGTCTTGCCAGGTGTTAGGTTTATTCTAGAACTTCACTAATGTTTTCTCTGTCTCTGCCGGTTTTTTTAACACTTGCTGATTTCTGTGCCCAGCTGCTGGCACCACACACTTGCATCCAGCTCTCTTTACAGAGCCAGACCCCTCCTCAAAGCCCCCTCCCTGCCTCCCCACCCCGGAGGCTGTACTCACGGATCACTTCCACTTTGTACGTTGCATTGATCTCTCCGACTTTGTTAAACACTCGGCAGGTGTACTTCCCACTGTCCTCTGGCTTCAGGTTCTTCAGGTTCAGCGTCCACTTCTTCTTCTTGTTCTCCCCAATCTCTTGGGGCGTGAGGGGCTTATTGTCCTTCAGCCAGGTGATGTCGGGCCGCGGGTTCCCGCTGGCCACGCACTTGAGGCGGATGGAGCTGCCGACGGGCCGGGCGATCACCCTCCGCCGCATCTTGGCAGGCTGAGTGAACCTGGGTCGGGCTGCAGAAGGCAGGAAAAATTCACTGTCGTGAGGAAAGGGCATGCAAAGAAGGACACAGCTCTTAAGTGTTATGGCCAGATTTGCTTGAGAGGCACCCGGCAGCCCCACACATACCAGTGTGTCACCCTCTCACATACCAGCTCAGACTGATTCCCTTACAAAGGAGACCTCATCCAGCCTGATGCATTTGAGTGTCTACTGGACTGCTGTGGCCACCACATTACCCTTCTGCATCCTGGAACTTCTCGGCATCTGTAACACAACTGCCTCAGACTGTCTCACTAAATAATACCAAAATCATGTTACTGTAGCTGAAGGCAATACGTAGCCCCATAATCACACTGTAACTGTTACCATACTCCATGCCAAAAATGCAAGCCCTTAGTCCAGACCAAAGGAGAAACTTCCATTTCCTGTCAGGCTGACTGTTTTCTCTATCTTTTGCTGGTCACTTGAAGCATCATTTTCTGAAGATGTTTTGCCCCTTAGTTCACACTAGGTTTAATGGGACTTAAGATGTAGGAAGGTCTTAGAAGTGTGCCAGACTTTTGTACATTGATCTGAGCTTAAATGTATGTAATTAACTCAATTTATGAAGCATTCATGCTTCATAAGCATTCATGAAGCTGAAAGGCCCAAAGAATCAAACAAACAAATGGAAAGTGACAATAAAAAACTCCTGAGTTTGTTACTAGAAGACAGCCCATCTCAGTCCATTCCCAAATGGAGAATCTGAAGCAATAATTGCTGGTGGACAGAATCGTGGATTAAGATAGTCACCTTGTCTTAGCAAGGAAATCACCAATATTTCTAACAGCAGTGACAAGAACATTAGAGAGAAAATGGCAAAAACCTGGCAAAATCTGAACTTATACCCTTGACTGCACCTAACTTTAATTCAGTTAGTTTAATTCAGTTAGTTAGTTTAATTTCAGTTTATTTAGAATTCCAGAGGGAGAAGAGAATCTTTACACGTTAGGAGCTTTACTGACATTGCAGAGAGTTTTCCTGTAAAGTCACAAGTTAGTCTAACTAATCAATAGAAAGAAAAAGATCTTTGCAAAAACTTCTAAGTTGAAACAACGGAACAGGATCTGTTGCAAGGCAACAGATTGTCTAATGAAGAATTCAAAAGAATTTTCAAATATCTCAGTTACTTTAATTATGCAATGCCAGTCATGGGGCACTTCTAACTACAGTCTCCTGTTCAGATTAACACAACTTCTGACTCCCACTTGCACACTCCCTCTACATTCAAAATACTCCTGCCAAATTCACCTGTTTTCTTTTTTTTTTTCTTTTCTTTTTTTTTTCTTTTTTATTTTGGCAAAGCCAGTTACTCCTCCAAGTCCATTCAGCATTTCCACAACAGGTTTCTCCATCTGTTCTTACTTTTTAGCCCCAAAAGGCAGTCACCTTGCATTTTTGCACTCCCCTGGTAAAACCTACTTCATCCTTTCCTTCAGAAATAAGAAAAATAGGTAATGAGTTGCCTCCTCTTTGGCACACTGGGTTGGATTAGGCCCATCAGTCACTGGCAACTGGAGTGGCAACTGAAATTTGCCCATCACCAATGGCAACTGGAAAGCCACAACCTCAGTAGCATAAACCACAGCAAAGCAAGCTGTTGGGCTGCAGGTATCAGGGAAGGTAGCTACAGGACAGCACAGTGGGACCCTCTTCTAGACACCCCTCCCTGCTGCCCAGGGCTGAGGGACAGAAGCTCTGGGATGCGCTTTATAGTGGAGCTTTACTGGATGGAAGAGGCTGATTTGCAGCTTCTCCAAGCACTGGGAAACTGCAGCCACAGACCTCCAAAGTCTGTGAACATATTCCTTAGTCCTCATCCCCCTGCAGCCTTGCCCAGCACCCCTCCCTCTATGAAGAAGACACTCTTTGGCACACACGTCTCCTCAGAGTCCTTTTCTGAAGGGGAAACCATCTGCCTCCACAGCCTTCCCTTGCCCCCCTTGGCAGTCACTTTGGGTCCCAGCCATTCCATGTTATTTCAAACTCTTGCTCAGAAATGCTTTCCTCTCCATACAGAAGCTTTCATGTGTAATCCAATGAACCAGAGCAATTCTGGCACTGCAGGTCCTTGCTGTGACAGCTGAGCAGCAAGTGTGACACAGTAACCCACTCCACAGGTCCTGGTGTGTCATTTGCTGGGTACTCCCTTCCAGGTCTGCTGCAAGAGGAGGCCCCCTCCCAGCAAAAACAATCACCCTCCCAGGGAGACAATTAACTCTGTCAGAGCTGCACGTTGTGAGCAACTACATGTTTAAGTCTGAGCAGAAGGAGATAAGCTGATAAGGGCTGTCATTGTGGAAACTGAGTAAAAGTCTGCAAGGTGCATGGGGAGGGTAACAACCAGCCATTAAATCGGTCTAAACTGTTATCCTCCATGATATGGCAGCAATTTACCCTGAGAGCAGGAACTGCAGCTCCAGATAGGGGTAGATCCTCACCAGGTGGGATCCCTGGGCTGGGACTAACATACCAGAGAGCAGGTTGGAGACAGGACAGCCACAGTCACAGCACCCATGCAGAGTGAAGAGTCAAGGGAGTGACTCCAAATCCTCACCTCTCCCTTACCTCTTCCCTGCTTCCACAGACTTGGTGGTGTCCCTTCTCAGTATGGGCACTGAGAGACAGAATCTCTCTTTCCTCCCCAAAAAGCAGGCCTGCAACATTTCTTGTTTTCCTCCCACTGCAGCTCCCATGAATCTGTCTGGAGTTGTGCATTCACCCCTCGTACATCGTTGCCCAGACACATACCAAACTACAGGTGAAGCTAAACTTCTCTGGCTCTTCTGTCTGTCTTCTTCTGTTTAAAGAAGGCTAAGTGATTGTGTGATCTCAAAAGCTATTCCAGCCTGTGTACAATATGCTGAAACCAGATCCCATTTACAGAGTCCTGAATGTTTCCTTGACAAAAGCCTCAACTGGACAAGTTTAGAAAAGCCAGTTAACAAAAAGGGAGAAAGAGAAAGAGACACATACATAAGAGAGAAAAAGCAACCCAGCAAGCACAAAGGAGAAAGAGGGAGAAGCCACAGTGTGAGAAAGAGGCAAAACAAGTTTCAGAGTTGGTGCTAGTAAATGTCTGTCCCCAAATCTGTACCATTTACAAAAGTTTTGCTTGTTGGAGTGCCAGCAAAGGCCATCACAATGTGCTCTTGTGTTATTTATACTTCACATGCTTGTTCTTCTCCACATCACTTGGTGTTTCCCTCATAAACATGAACCACACCTTTGTCCAGTATAAATTATGCTATACACAAGAACAAGGGAAAACACAAATGGATGGGGACAAAGTGGCAGTGTTGTGTACAGGTTCCTTGCTGAAATGCTGTTTACCATGAAGATTTATTCAAGCCAATGAAAATTAAATGAAACAGAATGCTGCTGGCAGAAAGAGCAGGGAAGGAATCCAGCAGATTCCTCTCGCTGTGGGATACCTTGAGGTGCATGAAACAGTTCTGGAGGCTCCTGTCAGACTTGCTCATACAAAGTGAAGTGAGGTAGTCTGCTGTGGACCACCACGATTGCCTCCACACAGAAACAGTCAGTGCCACTTCAAGCTTTCATGATACTTATATAAAAAAGTGTCACAATACAACTAAGTATTGAAATATTTAAAAGTCTCTTGGATAAGAGCTCAATCAGCTGTGGAAAGATGTGGATGGGGGTGTCTATCTTTCCCCACATCAGCTCCCTGCTCTTGATGGGGGCAGGACCTGTCTCCAGTGATGCAATTCCATGACAGCAGCTGGAAAGCTGGAAGCTTTTTTTTGTCATGCTTCTCCTCCTCCAGTTCTCTAGGGCCCAGGACTCTGCAAACACAAACTTCACCCGTTATCCTCCAGAGACCTGCAGACACACACTGACCCTCCCTGCACACCAGCTCACACCAGCAATTTGCTGGTGAAAATGACTGAATGGAAAAGGTTTGGGTGAGGGTGTGGCCATTTCCCAGCCTGGGGAGAGGAGATGGGATGGAGGGAAAGGGGAAAAAGCAGAGGTGCTGGAATGCTGGAGCACAAAGAACAACTGGGACAGGGCAGCGCAGAGTAAGACACAATCTCACGTGAGATTGTCAATGCCTAAAAATTTTAGTTGTGCTTATATCTTTTTTCAGAATATTACTGTTGTATTGATCCATCATTCATCAGCTCCACCAGAAGCACATCTGACATTTTGTTTGGCCTGGAGAAGAGGAGGCTCAGGGTAGACCTTATTGCTCCCTACAACTGCCTAAAAGGAGGTTAGAGTGAGGTGGGTGTTGGCCTCTTCTCTCCAGGTAACTAGTGATAGGACAAGAGGAAATGGGGTTAAGGTGGGCCAGGGGAGGTTTAGATTGGATATTAGGAAGAATTTCTTTACTGAAAGAGTGGTGAGGCATTGGAACAGGGAGGTGGTGGAGTCACCATCCCTGAAGGTATTCAAAAACCATGTAGACATGGCACTTTGGGTCATGATTCAGTGGTCACAGTCGTGTTAGATTGATGGTTGGACTTGATGATCTTAGAGGTCTTTTCCACCCTTAATGATTCTAGGACATTCAATGTCTGCTCCTATCTCCACCAGGGAAACGAAGAGTGGAGAGACAGCTTTTCTTGATAGCTGCTGAATCCCTGCTGAAGGACTCCTGACATGTAGTTTATCTCAGCCACCCTTTCCCTAACTCTAAAATGCTGTCATCCTTTTCCTGCATGGGTGGAGATTACCTTCTTCTCCCAGAGCAAGCTCAGTCACAGAGGAATCTGTAATCCAAAGCTATTATGGCACTGCCTTCTCCAGGTGTGGCCTGGACTACACCACAGCACACCACACCCCTTATTTGTCAGCTCCTGAAGAAAACTGGCCTCAGCTCAAGTGGTGGGGACTCATACAGTGACAGCTTGTCAGGTTCCACCCCCACCACTGCTATGAGTTTACTCCCTGGCCACAAATGTGGCATAAAGCCACCTCTGTATTATAAAATTAAAAGGAGGGATGTACTGCAAAAGCAAAATGAAAATGCTGTGCTTCATCCCTCGGGGTCATAAACTCACATCACACGCCTGTCACTAATGGCCAAAATGGCATCAGCCAGACAAGTTATCATCCTTCGAGGAGTGCTTGGAACAAACGCTGGACCTGCAAGTCTTGCAGTGATTCAGAACCTGTTCCAAGTGAGATTTTAGCAGTTCCCCAAAGCTCCACAACAGCATCAAAATGCTACGGTTGAACAGTCCAGGGCTTAGAGAAGTTCATGCAGGTGTCTAAAAGAGAGGGTAATTTAAAAAAAATACTCAGCTTTGGCCTAATACTAATTCTCCTGAAGTGAAGTCAGACCTCCCATTTGCCCTCAGTGGGAGCAGTGTTATGTTGGCACTGAAGGCTTTGGAAATATTGCTGTAAAAGTCAATGTGCCTTTTATAGAGAGTCTATGAAAGCTGTAATAGCTGCACATGCAAAAGAAAGTCACTGCCCAGAAAAACAAATGCAAGGGAGAACCATGCTGGGCTGTGTGGCAGGGGGCCCTAGCACGGGCTGCATTTTGCAGAAGGGCCCTTGGATGGGATCCATTCACACTGATGTTCAGCTGATGCTCTGTTTATTATTTGATCATCTGCAGGGAGAACTCGCTCCAGTCGCTCTGCCTTTCGTTTCCTTCAGCAGCTGAGAAATGTCCCGTGTGAACAACAGTGAGCCAAGCACTGAGGAAAACCAAACACACCCTGCTCCTTACCCCATTGCTTCCCAGAATGATCTTCATATTCTCCATTGGAGCCTTCAGGTACCTGGCTATCCTTTCCTGAGCTGGCATCATCTGCAAAGGAAAGAAAAGGGAAGGGAAAACATTAAGAAGGTTTGTAGCACAGCAGTACAATAACAAGAGTTTGCATTTCCTTCTGGAGGCACAGAATGGTTTGGTATGGTGGATGGTATCCACATCCTGGCACTTGCAACCTGGCCAGTTTAATGCACAATTTAGTTTGCTGCTTTACGAACTTTTCAGCAGGCTACCAAAGCAATGGGAGATTAATCAATGTTTCTATTAATAGCTGATAATATACAATTATCTTTGTTTATGTTTACAGGTTGCTGTAGCAGAAGAGGAGCTGGTCTGTTGTACCTTCTATGCAAATAAAGGTAAAAATCAACATTGCAGATTATTAAACCTTAGTGGTGGGGGAAGACTTATGTGATCAGTCACACAGAGCACAAGCAATGGAATCAGGACCACTAATTTGCTTTTCAGTTTCCATACAAAGTCAGGAAAGCTACCAGGTCTCAGTCAAAGGAGCCCTCAAGGGATACAGAATGCAAAGGTGTGGCTGGAGAGAGCAGTGCTGAATTGAAAAGCTGCTCGTGGTGGTTGGGTTTGTTTTAATGAAGACCACTCATCCACCTGTATTGACAACACATCACTCCCTTCCCTTATTGCTCTAGTTGTCTATACAGCTACCATACAGCAGTATCAAGCTCATCTCTGTGCCCTGTACAGACAAGAGAAATAGAAATCACCACAAAGTGAACCCCTCACCTCTCCAGCAGCCCCCACCTCAAACTGCCACTGTGATATGACCATCTACAAGGTTTCCAAGAGGCCCAAGGGAGTAGGACAGTGTCCTGACCCTCCTTCTGCCATCTGGGTGATGCTGGTGGCCTTGCTGTGCCCAGATGTGAAGTTTTTTTCCTTCTCCAGTAACAGCCTGACTTCTACTGCATCAGTGCACAGCTCAGAGCACCCTCCCACAGCAATGTGTCACACCAGGAGGAAGCTCCACCTGTGGGACTTTGGGCACCCAGAGGTGACAGCACAGAAAAGTATGGGTCTTCCAAGCCTACTTCTGTGCTCTACAGTGGCACAGCCTCATATGGCAGCTGGATCCAAGATGAAGATCATGACAAGAGGTAGTTCAGTGCCTAGCTAAAGCACACGGAAGTCTATGAAGTTTGATTTTTACAGATAGATCAAGTGAAGTGGGAAAAGGCTGACCTAAGGAAAGAATCCCTCCAAATGCCCAACTGCTAAAACCAATAAGAAAAAAGTCTTGTAAGCAAAAGAGGAAATTTCTTTCTGTGATCTCTGTGGCAGAGAGGAAAAACTTATCTCAGCTTATAAACGAGCATGCCCCCCTGAAAATGCCCAAATAGAAGAACTACTCTTTACAGTTGTTTTAGAAGTTGGGTTGTGCTTAAATAGTGTTTAATGTGTAAACCTGTGTGCAGTCTTTGTTGGAGAAGAATGTGTCTTTAACCCCATCCTCACCCGTTTCCGCTGCTCTGGAAAATCGCCCTGTCTCTTCAGCATGGAGCATTTTATGCCAACATGTGCTCTGCTGTCCCCTAAGCAGCGAGGCTGCAATGCCATATGGGTTTGTCCCCCCTCGCCCCTGACAGATTTTTCCCTTCTCCTGGCGGTTACTCGGGCAGGGTTTCCCCTGGAGGTATGTACAGCTGTCACTTCGAGGGGAAAAGAAAACTTTCAGGGCAGCAGCATGCCGTGATCTTCCTTCAGCAGCTCGCTCCAGCTGCCTGCCCCTTCCCACCTCCCTCTCACCCTCCGTCCATCGCTGGAGACCCAGAGGCTGTCCCCAGTGCCCCAGCATTCAGAACAGCACAGAATACAAAGATGCTTGTTATATATGATGGTTTGCATATGACAGATTGTCTCCTTTCAGTAGAAATACTGAACTGATTACCTTCTGGCACTTGTGCAATTTTTCACACAAATATCCGTAGTGCTATGAATGAAATCTTGGATGCTCTCTGACAGAGAACTTAGCCAATCCCTTAGCACAATTAGAAGAACATCTTGGCTTCATAGAGGAGAAAGAAAAACTGCAATCAGAGACGTGGGATTCCTGCTTGTTGTTAACTGCTGAATATCTTAAAAGTGGTTAAGATGTTTAAGTGGTGATGTTCTGTCAATTGTATCTTAATCCTGCTCAGCTTGATGTACAAAGAGCAGTAGATCCTCCCTTGCCTCCTGCCTCATGTTACAGTATGTCAGCCCGTGCTCGCTCCTCCTGCCTACACTCAAGGACTGACTGGTGTTCTCAACACCTTTTGACATGCTGCCAAGCTTTTGATGTAAGTAAAATTGCTCTGAATCTGTTTGATCCTTTGAAGACATTTCTTTGGTTGTTACGCTGCCAAATCGAGAACCTGCAGAGTAACCTACCAAACCCAGGAAAAATCATTCTGGAGGGAAGAGGTCAGGATAACTAATGCCACCGTGCTGAGCCTATGACATAGATAATTTGCCAGAGGAGCAAGACTGGAATAAATAACTGTATGCATTTAGGCATGTTGGTTAAATCCACTGGAACTCGTTTCATGTTTGTTAGGAATGTGGTAACGTTAACAACACCACACAGCAGAAGTCTTGAGGAGGGGGGAAGCCAGAAACATGGGCACTCATGTAGAGTAAAACTACTCCTTCCCACCACCAGAGCTGCACGCTGGGCGAGGGGTGTTCCAGCAGTCTCCCTCCCAGCTACAGCATGCAGTGAACTGGGCTCCTACCTTCAGTGTGACTCTGTCTGAACAAACTCACACTTGAGGACTGCAGGAAAAAAAATATGATTTTTGAGATCCAGAAATTGAAGGAAACTCATTTTGGGAAAATTCCCTGAAGCCCAGGAATCTCCAGGCAAACTTAAAAGCGTGAGTGAGGCAGCAGAACAGCCAGTGATGTAATGGTAAAGTGTCAACCTGGGATGTGAGTGACCCAGGGTCAAGTCTCTCTTCTGCTGCATTCAGAGAGGGATTTGAACCTCCCCTCCTGCACCTTGGGTGAGTGTCTTAAGCTCCGAACTGTGGTCTCAGAGAGAGAGAAAAAAAAGAGCTTATTATTCCATAAAGTGGAACAGAACTGTGGGAGACATATCTCAGGAACACCCTTGGGATGGAAGACTCCTGTCTAATTTAGATATCACCAAGACTTGACTTTCACCTGTCCCAACCAATGTTAGTGCTCTGGCTGCATGGTAAGGATCTGTCTCTCCCCGTTTTGAAGAACTTTCTTATTTTTTAAAATTGTAATATCAAGTGGTTTCCTAGGGTAGGAAAACACTTTGCAGTTGTTCTAGTCCCTGTGCTAGCAAGGGTGGTTATTCTTCTGTACTGCAAACACATTTGGGTCAGCCTGCTCACTCCCAGGGAGGGATCTATGGCACTGAAAGCAAAGCCAAATTTCCTGGAAGTTCAGAGGCACCTGGTTCAGCTGCAGTCTGAAGCCTGGTTAACAGTGCTAGATCTGAAGACCTGCTGTTTGCATTTCACTCCACGCCTTACAAATGCAAGCAGCCTGACAATATTCTTGTTAGACAGAGAAGGGACCTGAAAAACTGAGCCCCATTCAGACACGTATGACCAGCACACAAAACAACGAGTTAGTAGCAGTGATCACAAGCCTTAGCTATATTCAAAAATTACCTAATAAGCTGATTGCTTACTCATGGTCTTGTCACCTCCCCCAGAGGCATGCAGGTCAGGGGGATAAGTACATACAA
Organism: Merops nubicus; assembly: GCF_000691845.1. Classification (NCBI taxonomy): domain Eukaryota; kingdom Metazoa; phylum Chordata; class Aves; order Coraciiformes; family Meropidae; genus Merops; species Merops nubicus. The sequence continues at coordinate 17,247 of NW_008612758.1, forward strand.
AAAGCCCAGCCTGTGGCCAAAGGGCAGCAGGGAGCAGCTATGCAGCATTGCCAGCATTGCTGCCAGCAGATTACCACAAGAGGCAGTGCTAAGAAGGATGAGCTGCTGAGGTTTCCTACAAGCTCCCCTTCCTATATTGGAAGGTCATCCTGTACTGGACATCTTGGACAGTATCACAAGCTTAGGAGGGCAGCCAGTTGGAAGATGAAGTGGAAAACCTGCCTTGAAAAAGAATCACTGACTAATTTTATGTCACGAGTATCTGAGGCTCAGAAAACATACATGATTTAGGTGTCCTCACTGTGCAATTTTATTCCGTGATGTTACAAAGCATGCTGGCTGGTCGAGAAATTAGAACTGCAAGGCTCTGGTATCATGTCAGGTGATAGACTTAGAGACACAGGAGAAGCTCATGTAGCCCCTTCCCCTACTAAATACCACACATGGCCATACAAGACAGGGCCAGGATGGACCCAGAGGTATCAGCCCACTGTTCAGGAGTATCATCCCCATGGTGTGATCCCCTGCTGCTCTCCAGCCGTTGCCTCTCTCTCTGGCTTCAGGATCTCATTCCAGGCTGATTTCTAGGTCTGAGATGCCACAGGACTGAGATGCTGGTGCTGTGCTGGGGAAGTGTGTGGTGGGGCAGTCATGGCATTGGTGTTGCATGAGACTTGGCATGTCTGAGCACATGAAGCCCTGATTGTCAGTGCTGATGCCATGAATTGCCCTTTCTCGCCCCAGAAAGCACAGTGCTATAAGAATATTGGCCATCATGGTTTTTTTTAGTCTATCCCCTGTCCCAAAGCAGACTGGATTTCTGCACGTAGCTTCCTCACTCGACAAAGCATTCTGGTGATCCTATGGGACAAAGAGTGCCACATAAGTGGGGTATAGTTACTGTTTATTACCATGGCAGACTTGTTCCATTCCCTCTTAAAAGTTAAAACAAATGGAAAATTCTGCATAACGGTCCGACTCGGAGAGAAACTGATGGGAAATATTCACAGACTGTTACCGAGCCAGGATCAAATTTTATTTACCCACAGACTCTCCGTGAAGGCTTCGTGGTTTAGCCAAATGGGCATAAACTGGTTTTCAGGCCAATCCTATGTGTTGAGCATCCAACCACGAGCCAAAGCAGTGATTTTTGAAGCAGAAATCAAGCTGTAATATTTCCCTATGATTCACAAAGTTGCTTTAATTTGTTATAATGCAACGCCCGTCCCTGCTCTGACTTGATGGGACCAGCTTTGGAGCCTTTGATGTCAGAGGCCTTGAAAGGCCCATTTCACAGATGAGCCAGCTTTGCATAAATAAACAAAGTGACCTCTGAACTGGAGCCTGAGACCTGAGCACACTTCAAAGCACTGGGGGGGAGGCGTTGGGGAGGGCAGTGGGGAATGAAGTGATCAGCATGCATCATTAAGGCAGCCCCTGCTCCACGCTGCCACTGAACAAGGGGTGTAAATGAAAGGAGGGAGGCAAGTGGGGAGGGGGTGAAATGAAGGGGAAAGTGATGTAATCCAGTCAGGCTTGAACAATTATGAGGCCTTCTCCCATGGATGAATGGAAGAGATCTCTCTGAACTCCAGCTTTAAGAGCTGACTCTCGCATGTACCCAGATGCATCCTCGCTGCACATCATATTTGGTCCCCAACGTCCTTTGCTGCTGCAGACGTCTAGTGAGTGACAAAACACAGGGTGCTTGTGGAAGATGGGTCTTGGGCTTTCCTAGGAGTTAAATCAGTCTTTGTTCTGCCGAGCCTAAACAGTAACACTGAGAGGTGGGAACACACCATAAACTTAGACCAGGAAGTGATTGGACTTATTTTTCAGTAGTCTTGATGGTGAAGGAGGTAGAAGTAAACACACATAGAAGTAAGGACAATCTGAAAAAGTAGGTCTTTGCAGTTTATCTCAGATAAATTCAGGATTTACTGTAACACTTGCTGGAATTTGAGGGGAAAGACAAGGGAAAGATCGTTCTGTACTTTGTTTTAGGGAGTCTTCTGCTATCCTGACTGGTTCATACGATGTCCAGAAGAATGGCCCATGAGGTATATATGTAGGCAGGCAGTAACAATGTTATCACTGGGTTTGTGGGGATTAAAGCACTTGCTTTCACCAGATCTCCTTAATGTGGGTTAACACTCCAGGTTTCACCATAATTTCAGCTGGTATTAACCCCCAGTGTCCAGGGAAATATATCCCAAACTACTGGCTAGCACATCTGAAACTTCCCACTGCCAGTTACTAGGATTCTACTGCTTGTCTTGTGATATTTGGGGTGTTTCTGGAGCACCTTGATTCTGGCAAGTAACTACTTGAGAATCTCATGTTTTTTTGTTACTGAATAACAATTCTTAACATCTTCAATTGTAAAGAAGAATTCTAAATAACTATACCCTAAAAGCTTGGAGGAAAAGGAACAAAACACTCATTTTTGAGATCTTTGGATTTTTCAGCTTGTTTCGTGGTTTTGCAAGGTCTGAATTACAGCTTCAGGACCCTTGGGATGGGTGATCTACAGAAGAAACCCAAGGCTGATTTGAAATCATGAGTAAGATTAAGATGCAAAGTCCTCATCCTGACTAATTCTGAATTTCCTCCCACCACGGAGGTTCAATTTACCAAGCCTCTTCTCTGAACCCTCCTTTCTGCCAGAGGCAGGCAGGACAAAACTCCATTGAGCCCATCCCACTAACACAAACCTGGTGTAAATCTTAGACATTATTTTGAGTGCTTTTCACAGTTCCTCCATCAAACCCTTCATCTCATGTTCACCATTCCTTAACCTGCCTACTATATTAAGTGTCACCTACTGTATTAACAGTGCTTATACTATGAAAAGACAGGAAATGTGTTTAGAATGTAGTTGGAAGGGTACAGTGAAAATGAAGGGATCAGGAATATTTGGAAGAAAGAAAAAAGATCTCATGGAGCAACCCCCTCTCCTTGGACCCAGCCAAACAAAATCCCTCAAGATGAAAAAGAAGAAACTCACTCAGAGGAGCACATAGCCAAGGAACACTCTACTTCTCTCAAAAAAAAAATCCAACAAAACCAACACGAACTAAATGGTTACTGGCAGAGAATTTGCCTCTGTAACAGGCACCGAAGACTTTACTCCCTACTGCATTTGACTCCAGTTGGGCCAAAAATAACCAGAGGTATTGATACTGGAATTTCCTGAAAATGAAAATAAAAAATGTTTGTGTTAGTGGCTTTTTTGGTATTTTCATCTCTGGCCATTTTCATGAGAATTTCCATGCAAAAATTTTGATGGATTTCATTTCAGGCCCAGCACTGGGAATGTCTCTGTAAGCAGCATGCTCTGCAGAAGAAACGCTTGCAGCTCACCTGCCCTCTGAAACAGTGGCAAGGCTCCACAGCCTCAGACCAGCGTCCTGGCTGGGGTGTGAGGGAAGAAGACTTCTGTCCCTAGCTGGATCAGTAGCTCACATTTCTAAGTTATCATGATGGACAGGCCCATCCTTTACCTGTAGATGACAAAGCTCTTAATTGGTGGTTATTGCCCAATCCCACATCTCAGCACACAGGTAAACATACATCAGAAGTGACTGCTATAAGACCAAAGAAGACTTAACTCCCACAGAATGAAAGAAGGAGAGACTATGGGGTATTACAGACACATCAGAGACAGTTTATTGTATGGGCTGGTACCAAGCTAGCTTGAACAGCACAAGCAAACCAGTTCTGCATCTCTGGAGAGTTTCAGCAGCCCACAGAGAACCTTGCACTGCTGTGCATAAGCTGCTACCAGCACCTGAGCCAGTCCTTTTACCATCTCCTTGTTCATACTGCAATGTCTGCTGAGAGTCCCACATAGACCTATCCATGCTCCATACCCTTGTAGCCACTAAAGAATGCTGTGGTCTATTGTTTGGGCTGATTAAAAAACTTTGGTATGGAAAGAGATCACATATTTCCTTAGAAAGGTAACTCTGTAAGTTGGAGAGATGGAACCTCTTAAAAGTGAGGTATTTTAGGCATATAGAGGAATTAATACACAAATGATGAGATAGAAGATGAGAGTATTTAAATTGGACATATAAGAGAGCTTCCCAAGAGGGCTATCTACTAGACTATGGAGTAGTCATCCAGAAGAAGAGAAAGAAGTTCTATTCCATAGAATCATAGAATCATTTAGGTTGGAAAAGACATGTAAGATCATTGAGGTTGACTGCTAACCTAACACTGCCAAGTCCACCACTAAAACATGTTCCTGTCTGCCATATCTACACATCTTTTAAATACCTCCAGGGATGGTGACTCCACCACTTCTCTGGGCAGCCTCTTCCAAAGCCTGACAACTCTTTCAGTGAGGAAATTTTCCCTAGGATCTAATATAAACTACCCCTGGCACAACTTGATGCTGTTTCCTCTCATCCTATTGCTTGTTACCTGGGAAAAGCGACAGACACTCACATTGCTCCAATCTCCTTTCAGGGAGTTGTAGAGAGCAATAAGGTCTCCTCCCAGACTCTTCTTCTTCAGACTAAACAACCCCAGGTTCCTCAGCCACTCCTCACACGACTTGTGCTCTAGATCTTTCACCAGCTTCGTTGTCCTTCTTTGGACACGCTCCAGCACCTCAATGTCCTTGTTTTAGTGAGGGGCTCAAAACTGAACACAGTGTTGAAGGTGTGGCTTCACCAGTGCTGAGTAAAGGGGGACAATCGGTGCCCTACTCCCACTGGCCACACCACTTCTGATACTGGCCAGGATGCTGTTGGCCTTCTTGGCCACCTGGACGTATTGCTGGCTCGTATTCTGCTGGCTGACGACCAACACCCCCAGGTCCTTTTCTTCCAGACAGCTTTCCAGCCTCAATCTTGAGAATATTTAAAATTTTAATGATATATACTGTGGCTGAACTGGAAATTTTAGAAATCTATTTGCCAAAATTGGCTCATCTAGTTCCGAAAAGGATTAGTAACTAACTCCTTCACAGTTACTGTGACCATGGTAGGATCAAAAAGAATTAAAAAGTATGACAGAAAAGAATGTTCATTAAAAAGGAGTCCTTGAAGACCATAAAAAAAAAAAAAATCTATTTGCTGTATCTGTATAGAGGAATTTTGGAGTTCTTATGAGGTCCTGCACAGAGCTCTTCTCAGTTCATTCAGGATGAGACCTGTGCTTACTAGGGTCACCTCTCTCCACCCCTTCTTGGTCTCCATGAGTCTGTATCTGTTTCAGACCTTCATCTACTTTACAACTCTTTTTCCCTCTCCCTCCCCAATCACTTCCCATAAAGCTGTGGAGGGAGAAGCCTTCCTGAAGGATTAGTTCTTCTCCTGCTCCGTGTGGTCTGTTGCTACCCACGCTGCTCACAGAGTTCTCTGAGACACACTCTCTGTCCTGGCACGTCTGCACACAGGGATGCTCCAGCTCCTGCTGTAACCACACAAAGAACCACGAGGAGAACGGGATGGAGCTTCTCACTGAACCACTGCAATTCCCTGGCCTGCCATTATAGCAATTACGCTACAGAGGCAATCACAGGCTTTCCACCATGCCACCTCCTCCAGACACCAGGACCTCCCGCCTGCCTTCAGATCTCCATTCCGTAGGGGGCAAGAAAACAACCCTTCCTTCTTTGTTGTTGTTGTTGAGGTTACTTTTTTTATCAGCACTCTCAGGCACACACAGACAGCAGCCCCGAGAGCTCTGCACCACAGGCACCAGTCTGCGGTTGTCTTCTTCATCTACTACTGGGACAGGACGAAAGAGAGGAGAAACCAGAGAACAAGATGAGTGCTTAGGCTTCTGCCTTTTCACCAGCACTTTGTGAGATGAAATAGTAGCACCAAAACACAGCAATCACCAAATTATTCAAACCCAGCGCAAAAGACCGACCCTGTTTAAAGAGTTTGCATTTATTATTTATAATAATAAATCACTACCTGCTTATAGCAAGCTTATAAACATTGGGCAAAATTATGTGATCTTAATTGTTATCTGACAAATAAAGATGTTGAAATAGTCCTTACTTTAGAAACCTAACTCTAGTGGCCACGTTAGGAGTGAGAACAAAACGAAGGTCAGGTTGACATCTACCTCCCTTCCCCGACTGCAGAAGAGATGACGGAGGGGACCTCAGCCATGTACAGTGGGTGCCAAAAGCCAGGTGGTATGAACACTCCACCCAAGAACATAGGCCAAAATTCCACCCTCAACAATCCTAAATCGCTTAGGGCAGGGGGAGGGAGGCATGCCACTGAAAGGACTAATGCAAGGTTAATGATAAGAAGAAGATTACAGAAGAGCTGAGGATAAACGGATAAGGCCTGGCTCTCATCCTTCTATTTTAACCACTACACAGCTGCTGCTCCCCAGAAAATCATCTCTCTATCACACCCCTTCCTAGTAGCACTGATCAATGCTTATTATTTCCTTCACCAAGATGTGTAGGAACATCACTGATCCATGTTTTAGCTCCCTGAACGTTCACATGGTCAAACTAGCCAGCACAAAGAAATTTCCAGAGGGGCTGGAAGGAAAGAGAGATCATATAGGTCATCACTGAGTACAGGAATTATTTTTGGATGGCATTTATAATCAAAGAAAAATAATCAATCGTACAATCCTGTCCCTTCCAAACACTGAGTTAATTCCTTAGTGTGGAATTACCCAATCCATCATGATGAACTGGGAATTCCAATACTGGACTTCACAGACAGGAATGTGGATCCAGCTGTTTCTTCAACACCAGTATAAAAATTATTGAAACATTCTTTGTGGACTTACATATTTCATAGTCTTCTGGTAGAAAAGTAAAAATATTGCCTGTGGAATAAAATGAAACGTTCTGTGCAGTCTGACAATTACCAAATGGATCAAACTCTCAGACAGGACTGCTGCTTAACATCTTTGATGGCAAAAGTGAGTCCCACGTGCGTTTGATTGAGGTGAAAAATCACACCTCATCAAGATCTGTCATTAGCCTGTTATGTTTTAACTTTGATTGCAAGAAATAACAGCACCTATAAACGGCAAATCTGCTAAGAAATCAACAGAAGATGACAGGATGACGGTTTTTAATTGAACATTACAGAACATATAAAAATTTCAGTGTCTAAGACATTAGTTTTATTGAGTAAGGCACAAAATGTTAGGAAATCCCTCCTCTCAGTTTTCAGAAGTAAAGAGAACTATTTCAGAAAACACTCCATATATGTAAGAAATCTGGATTTATAAAAATACATCATTGGCAGCTGGTAGCCCCTCAACAGACACCAAACTATGACTATACACTCAAACATCTTTTCATAAAAGGACTTCTAACGGACAGGTAAACCACTAAGACACAAAGTACAGAAAATTCAGCTGAAAGGGTAGAGAGGAAAAAAATACTATTTAAAACAAACAAACAAACCCTTAGATTTATCTTTTCTTAACAAGCTGTTATGCAGTAGTGTAATGGCAATGTGGCAGTGGTGTAATCTTTCTGACCACTATACTTCTTAGCATGACAAGAAGGTAAAGAAATTGAGATTTTGGGATCCAATCATAAAAGACAGAAAGTCGCCTCGGGGTCCAATGACACCAAGCCTTTCAACATTGCCCCCATATGCTGTTAAATACATAATTTTATTAGTTAAGTGCCATACGTCTTCTACGTAATGTTCAGTGAGTGATACATGTATCTCTGGGTCATTGTCAGACTAATAATAAACTGGTTTAAGCAGCAAAATGTTACCACTTTCACAATTCTGTCCAAGAGCAACTCTGGACAAGTGGCAATTTTGTTGGCTCCCAAAACAAACGGAATACTTGGCACCCTACCTAACATGAGGATTACAGTACATTACACTGGATAATACGAGCCTATGTCTCGCCAAAATTAAACCTACCCTAATTACTTGGAGTAAATTATAGCTTTCTATGTGGGGTAAAACACAAATTGTAAAAATGGTTGTTCCACAATTAACTATATAACTCCAGTGCTGTCATTACAAATTTCTAAAACATACTTCAAAACAATGACTAATGTAGCAGTCATTCCTGTGGGATGGAAATAAATTCCCCCTTGTGTTTTTTGTGTTGTTTGGGGTTGTGTTTTGTTTTGGTTTTTATTTTTTTTGAAAATGCCTGTTCTAGCAAAAGACTAGCAGTGTATGAGAACAACCAGCGTAAGACCAGAAAGGACCTAGAGGATACCTAAAAAAAGACATGAAATCCAACATTATTTTAGGGAGAATCCAACACCTCTGTTGCAGAGTTGCTGCATTTGTTGGAGAGTGAGGGTACAGCTCTCCCCAACAGCCAGTCAGAGATGCAATGCACCCCATGTTTGCTCACTGCAAATCTTGAACCTCTTTTAAAGGCTTCACTGAGATGAAGAAAGAGTTGCAGAGAGTCTGCATGAATAATACTGGTTGGCAGATAGGGAACAAAGGCATGGAGACCATACAGATGCATTGAGAAGGCAGACTTGGGTAATTTGGCAATTTGGATTCAGTGCTTGCCAATGAACTAGAGCTAGCTAACACCTTACCAGCATTAGCTGCCACCAATGACCTTGCCTAGATGATCCATAAGCAACTTTTTCCAAGAAGTGTTTCACCTTTTTTGATATTTAGAAGCTAAAGCAGGTGTAGTTTATCAGCTTTCTGTGCGAGTTACTCCATAAGGACTGCTCCTGGAGAGCTCTGGAAGCCACCAGTGTGCACCAAGGGTGCACATGGGAACACTTAAGTCCTCTGTTCAAAACACAGAGAGTGTATCTCAGTATTATCTGCTTATTTTTTACTATCAAACAGTGCTTTTTCCAAAACCTCCACATACTTACTCTAATGAGCACTGAAGTTATCACAGTGAAAAATAAGGTGTGTAATGTATACTATTATTAACATACTCATATGAATATTGCACGCTGAATGTATCCCAGACGCTGCTAGCTATTTTAAACAACAGATGTGAGAGGGATTTAAATGCCAATTTTAAAACTGTGCAGTTGATTAGAATCCTGTGAGCCATTCATATATTGCCAGATATTCTATTTACATGTATTCCTCCCATGTAAAATACTTCAGGGAATACTCTAGACCCTGGCATATGGTTTAGAATGATGATAACCGATGTTGGAGATGCCACATAGACAACAGGACATATTATCCAGTTACATCTGTCTGTAAAATGCTCCAAGATTTTTTTGATGGAAGGAGTTATGAATGTGTAAGGCTGAGATGCTACATTTATATCCCTCTAAATCGTGCTCGGAGATAACAAGCAGTCAGAGCCCCATCAATGCAAAAACAAGCACTTTTATGAATGCATTTTATTGCATCCATGTGCTGTTATCCTCTAGGGTAATTATGACTTGTGGGTGAACCTTGAAAAATTGTGGAGGATCAGCTTAAAAGGAGAACTCCAATGTCAGAGCGCATCCAAACCTTGGAAAGGGAAACCTTGTGAGAATAGCCTGAGCACAGCCAGGCTGCAGTGTACTCAGGGCTTACTCCTCACTTCTTCTAACACCGGGGAAACCCCTGTCCACGCCACAAATCTGACTGACTTCAACTTCTGCATCTGTAGCCCCACGAATCCCACAGGACCAAAACTCCCACGCTCTGCAGCAGAGGCCCTGCCTGACAGATTACATGCAAATGTTACAAATACATCATAGGTTAGAGTGGAGGAATGTTCACAGTGCTGCAAACGCGCCCGGGAAAAAAGGTTCAAGGTAAAGTCTCCGTGGTAATGCATCCTGGATGAGGAGCTCTGTCGTGTGAAAACATTCCTAATAATTCCTTCTGTTTTCATTAATAATATTAAATTTCCTGCTTCTGGGGTATCTTTTCATTTTAACAAGCACAGCTTCTTGTCTCGTCTTCTGAAAGACTGCGCCACTGTAGTCTATTATTACTATTTATACTGAAGTCATTTAAATGGACCAGGCGTCCATATCCAAAATCAGCAATTTGCAAGCAATAATCTCATACCAACCAGATTAATGTGACACCTGAGATGTGTTTTCTTTCAAGATGTAGGAGTCTGAATGGCTGAAAGTGTCAGAAACATATGAAAAAAAATAGTCTTTCTGCTTCAGAAAAGTACATGGAGTTGATTCTGTGGTGCTTTCAAGTGACCTTTGGTGACTTTTTTCTCAACAAACAGCCAACTAAAATTGAATCAAATTGTAATACACCAATGGTTTGAAATCACTAGGAAAGAAAATAAGAGACTTCTTTTCTTACTATCTGAAATACCTCATTCTGTCCCAGAAATAATTAGGGGTGGATAAATTATCTGGTCTACGATTTTCTCTGGCATATTATTTTACTCATGTCTTTCTTCTTCCTCTGCAGGGGGTGCTTGTGGTCATATTGTTCTTTTATTTATGGCTCACAGCCTTTTCAGTGGCAGCACGCACGCCAGAGCGGGAATGCAAATTCCTTGAGGGGTAACCAAGAAGAGAAAAATGCCCCAGACCATGCCAAATCTTTACAAGGATGGCAGTTCAACAGAAAACGATACCCTTAAAAAAAACAAAACCTGGGAAATGACGACGCTTAATTAGAATATCATCATTTGTATATTTACGAGCTTTAAACCTAAGACCTTGTTCCCTGTTGCAGCCTAATTGGTCCTTTTGAAATCCTCTTATAAAACAGCGCTCATATTATCCAGCTGATGCATTCCCCTGTTCATTTCGCTCGACAGTGACTTGCTTCCACTTTGAATTGGTCGCTCCCAGGACTGCTCTGGCTCAGCTTTCAAGCTGATTTCTCTGACAAGCTGGCAGCAATAAAATAATTCATTCCAGAGGCCGGGAGAATCACCCGCAGCATATACTGCAAGTATCATCTGGCAGCAGTACAGAGCCCTACGCAATGGGAAGCCTGGGGTAAACCCTCTGCTGGGACACACAAATGCTGCGGGGAGGAGGAAGGGCTTCAGTAATCCCACCAGGAATAAAGGCAGCATCATGGAAGTGGGATGGAAGGAATGCTGGAGAGGGGTTGCTCCAAAGAAGACATGCTGACTGAAGGAAGAAGCAACCAAATCAGGAATATTTTGAAGAAAAATGGAATTTCCAGGAGAAGAGGCAAGCCCTGGGATGAACCCTGCAAAGAGGTGCATGTTTTCAACCCATGGTCTGCACATCCATGACCACTTCTTAAGGCCCAGAGAAGATAACTGAGGAGGGCAAGCCAAACAGCAGTAGCTGTGCATTTGCAGAGATTTGATGTAGGTTTGTATGTATTTCTCCTGAAAATGTTTGGGATCCACAAGCTGAAAAAAAAATTCCTTGTGCTAAATAATATATGTAGGAAGTCTTATAACCATGAAGCTCTGAAAAAGATGAAACAGCAGATCCACTCCTTTTCAAAAATAATAATAAAAAATTCCTTAGAACCTAGCAAGAGCATGGGGTTTTTGGCCATATCTGTGGCTGGGGTTTCTATTAAAAAAAATAGGCTTGAGATACTACATCTCCCTGCTGAAGTCACTGGATCTCTGAGTGCTCAAGGCAACCAGGACTTCCCGGTGCCAGCGTGAGATGAACTGGCCCAGTATCTCACCAAAAAATCACCAGCCTGTTGCAAGGAATTCGGATCACACATCCCCGTGTACTTCCAAACCAGCCACATCTGGGTAGAGATTAGTCACTGTTTTTACAGTAAAATCCTGGGCTAAGATCTGCTGCCTGATGCATTTCTGAAGACTAGAGACCCCACTACCCGTATGCCCTGAAACGTGTATGAGCAGCAGCCTCAGCTGACTCCCACGTGCTCCCCTGGAGCCCCACGTAGAGGGAGCCAAGTCAGGGTGACTTGGCAAGTCCCCTCTGAGATAATACAGTAGGAGAGCAGGGTTTAGCTGTGCTGGCTTTGCTCTTTGAGCACTAAAAAATGATACCATTGGAAAAGTGTATCAGTCTCCACATGAATCTTCCTTAATTTGACTTCTGGCTGGAGTAACCACAATTTGTCAGCTTTTCAAACTGCAAGAAGTCTTTTCCATAAGACCTTCTCATAACAGAGAGAGCCCACCCTCCTGAACCACCCAGTTTGTTCATCTCAGTGGGCAGATTTCCGCTGTCTCCATTCACACTTGCCCACATTGTCCTCACTCAGTCCACATAAAGCTCATAGATCCCTAAGGACAGCCTGGCCAAGGTCACCTGCCTGACCTCCAGCAAGGACTGCTCTCCAGAGAAGCTATCTAGAAGGTGATGCACCACACCACCCCTTCAGAGCTAATGCAACCCCACTGTCAGTACGTCAGAGACGCAAAGCCAACCTCATAACAACATTTAATCACAAAGTCCCATATTGAAACCTTTCCATTGAACTGCCAGGCTGAAGTTGGCAGAATTTAGGATTATGTTTTAAATGAAGCAGAAAATTGCTTCTATTTTGTTTCTAAGCTACATGTTACTCGAGTGGCCAGCTATTTCAAATGCAAACTACACTGGAAACTTCCCAGAAACTGAGGTGTGGCATTAATTCTGTATAAAGCAGAACAGAAGGCACTTATCTCCTTCCTATAGCATGAGTGGTTAGTTGGTGCCCAGCAGTCTTAAGAAGATTAAATAATATCACCTAAATTTCAGACGCCTTCTGCTCTGGTTATAAAAATGCTACAACTGCAATAACAACACAACTGATTGTAAAACTTTGGTGTTTGGCTTGGATTAATACCACTGCTGCTTTATTCCACAGGGAAAGTAGTGCAGTGGGTCTTAGGTGTTATCTTTTCCAGACAAGAAGGGTTAATTACTCATTATTCATTACAGTAATTGTGGTTTTGCTTGTTCAATGGGAAAATGATGTTGTTTTCTGCTTTACAAGAAACAGGCTAATCTTATCAAAAGAAAAAAAATGACCTCTGAAAGCAGATTTTTTTTCCATTAGCCTTTTTTAAAAAGGAGAAGCATAAAAAAAAAGCGAAAAAGCATTTTTAGCTACTGATTTAAAAAAAAAATAAAAATTAAAAAAGCTAATTTGGAGACAGTAAAGCTGGGGATCACATACCCATCTCCACAGGTAAACACACCACGTGGCCATTGTTCAGGAGACCTCTCTCAGAAGAGATGTTCAGAGAGCTGTTATCTCAGAGCTATCAAAAGTCCCTTCCCCTTCCTCACCTTCAAAAGGGAAAAACAGAGCGGATGGAACTGCACTACTCAGGCTCTCCTCTACCACCAGGGAGGTGACCTTCCCTGCTCATGGCCCAGAACCTCATCTGTGAAATAAGCAGCAACAGGTTCCCACCAACTGGGAGTAATATGAGGATAAACACAGCCAAGTTGTGAGCCGCGCTGGTAGGAGCACAGACGCAGTGAAACGGGCATGTTGTTTTAGTCAGTGTGCATAACTCACTTAAATTTACCATGCAGTTTCCACTTGCAATCCCATATTTCCTGTCCTAATCTCATATACAATGTGGGGTTTGTACTGTTCAAGTTTCTCTGTGGTTGCTCCATAGCGATGGGCAAATTGATTCCTATACGAAAGGCCAGATTCTGCTTTCAGATACGTGCACAGTTTCCACTGGTCTGAAATGGGAGTAGCTGGTGTGTTCAAGAGCAACAACTGGTGGAAGGATAAGGTATAGGTATAAAGCACAGAGGAGCTGATTGCTTCTCAGTTCTGCCCAACTCCTGAGTAAAAATGAGCACATGATTTACTCCTCTTACTGACTTAAATTTTTACTGATAGTAATAATAACTCTGCCTTTCCTGTTTTTACTAGAATTTTGCTGAGAAGGGTTGCTCAGCTGTAGTACAAACTACTTTTAACAACTTATACAGTATGACAGCAGTGTTATACAACTATCACAGGCCTGAGCAAAGCACATTAAAGCCAATTAAATGTTTCATTGGCTTCAAAGTAGAATGGATGAAGAAAATTAATGTTTAAGGATGGAGTGAACAACAGCAAAAGACTCAATAACCTGAAACTGCTCTCCAATGGTGTATCTCTGCAGGGCTGATGTGTTCTCCATCTCATATGAAGGGACTGTATGGAGAAGACTGAAGCAATATCACAGGGGAGGGAAGACAAACAGAGGGGAAAAAAAAAAGAAGGCAATGTAAAGCACAAGCTGTAAAAGGTCCTAGTAAAAGCAACAATATAAATTACTTAGAAAAAAAGCATGGATAAAATTACCACCTTCATCCTTTCAAGTTTCTGCCTGAAACCAAATCACACCTTTGCTGCACAGGGGTGTTACTGGGTGGAAAGGTGAAATACATAGTTAGCAGCAGCAATGCAAAGAGAGGCAGTGAAGATGCAAAACCATCTGTTCAGCAACATGTAGCCTTAGGACAACATATGTTATGTAGGTTATTTGTGTGAGTTCTTTGATACTTGATTTCATCTACGCCTTGGGGTTTTTTGAGCTTAACAAGTAGTAGGTCTTATGATAAATCCTGATCTGTATACACAGTCAGTGGCCCCACTAGCAGTTTGTGCCAGAAAGATCTTATTCTTTGGGAACCTGGTTATTACAATTGTAGCTTTAAAAGGAAACTTTTTTCCAAAATATGTTACAGCTTCTCTGCACACAGCGGGTAAGTAGATACTAGTTTGTGCTTCTGTTGTCTAACCAACAGACAAGCTTCCAGCATCATCTACCAAGTCAGACAGTACACAAGCACGTTCCCATGGCTTACTGAAAGGTACTACACTATGGAAGATAAACGTCACCTGGCCCTAAATGCTTCTTTGTGACTTCTTAAAACAAGCCATTCATCTTTGCCATAGCCACAAAGCCTATTTCTCAGGAGCTTATCCAACCCTCCTGCCTACCAGAGCTGAGCAAATGACAAGTGCTTTGCCTTCAGCAACAAATATCCCCTGTGGGAATGGTGGACAGTGTGAAGCCACTCCAGCATGGGCAATTTGACGATAAAAAGGTGATGATCCTGCAACAGAGACAAGGAGGCAAGGTTTCAGTGGGAACAGATGAAATACCGTTTGAATGGAACTATGCAGGCATCAATGAGTCTCAGAAAGGTGAGAATTTAATTGTCTAGACAGCTTTACTCCATGCAAGGAGAGACAATGAACAACCAGTGTTGTACCTCCCACCTTTGGCATTTCCCTGAGGTAAAAGATCAGTCAAAGGGTTGCCTTTTCCAGCAAAATCACTGCACTTCACTGCAGGCCTCAGCTGTTGAAATTTTTAGTCACATATCCTCAAGATCTGACTGCAGGAACTGGTAATTAAAATGGCAAAAGCTATGAGTGTACCCAGTTGACAACTGGGGAGAGGGGGAGAGCTGGCTTTTATGTCATACATTACTACTTCTGAGCAAGGAGAACATAACTGGCAATAAATTACAATGAAAAGAGACAAGCTGATCAAATACCCAGCACTACAAAAGTGTTAAGAAGAAACTAAATTAACCAGCTGCAGTGTAGTGCATAACGACGCATTTGAGCTCCACCCCATGAAAAGCAAAGGAGAAAATCAGGTAAATGCCTCATAACTTACAGAATATAAAAGCAGAGACACCTGTAGTGCAAAGTCACAGCTGAGAACATTTTCAGTAGCGAAACCAGGCTCGCAAATAGTGGGACAGAAAAGAGATTTACTTTTCTTATGTCTCAATGGTTGCATACTCAGTATGAGAAGCAGATACCTGCCTCTTCAGTCTAGTCAAGCAGGACAGCCCCGAGCCAAGGGAGTGCTCAGGGAGACGTGGTCCATCAGTGAGATATTTGTGACCTATCAAGACTTGCCTTAAACCCACTGGAATAACCCAGCAGGTCTAAAGACTCTGATTCACAGTTCAAGCAAGGCAAAATTAAGACAAATTCTACAGAAGACAAAAAACAGCAGAAGAAAGCAAAAGAAACCAAAAGCCAGCGCAGTTGCTCTGGAGGAAAGGCTGTTGTATTGGACGGTTGCAAAAGCAGTCCCTCCCTCCAAAAACTGTTTGCAAACAACTTTCTAATATTGCAGAAAGGATTATTGTATAATACTGCAGGAAGTATTTGCAAATGAAGAATTTCCAGACAAACCTAACTCCCCCAGAAAACCTCTTGCCTCTGCTATTAATAATTTCTTATTTTTCAAGAAGTTCTGCCCAGATCCAGATAATGTTGAAATCTGAGAAAATTTAAATCTACCTAAAAATGGGGCAGGTGAGAGCCAGCTGCCTGCCTCTATCAGAACTAGAGCACAAACAGTAACTAGTGTTGCTATTAAGGCACCAATTGCAGCTCCTCTCTCCAGAGCTATGGGCATGGTGGGTTTCATCCGCACAACTGTCTCTTGGCACAACGTGCAGAGTGGTCCAGGAGAAAAGCAGGAGGATTATGCTACAAACAGTTCAGCAGCCTACAAAAGCCTTCACTATGTTAATAGTCTTTAAAGGGGCATTTCAGAGGACCAGTGGCACCTGGTCGGGCTGCTCATAGCTCCGCTTCCATCTAAACCCCTCGCTGCTCATCTCCCGACCCCACGGGCCAAGGTGAGGAGGGCTTGTGCCTGCCTACTCAGTGCTAAAATTTATTGGTTGGGCAAGAGGAGAGGACACAGGATTCTCCTTCGGTTTCTTGTGCACATTCTCCTCTACAGCTGCTGAACGTAACTTTAGCAAACATCAAGGAGAACAGGAGGCTTTACTGAATTAAAATATTTAACATACTGGCTAGTCATCGTTCCCTTTGAAACCAATACCCATCTGGGATTTGACTTCATGAAGACTGCTACAGTCTTTCCATACCATGTCCCAAAAAAGTTCAGAAGGGAAGCACATTGTTGTATTCTTTCTGTAGGCCCACAGAAAGACTGGGTTTGGAGTGCACATGCAAACAAAAGCTTTTTATCTCCAGGGACCTAACCTTTGATAACTGTCATTGCAAGCATTTTATTTTGCTCACTTATGTAGCACTATCAATAACCACCTTTTGCTCTAAAGACAAACGTGGTCTGCTTCTCCAAGCAAAGGAAAACAAATTAAAGACTTAAAACACCCATCAGTTGTTCACTTCAGCAATCTGATCGCTATCTTTTTTTTTTTTATTTCCAGAAGACCCTTCAGGCCTGATAATAGTCACTCACTGCCTGCAACACTGCACTTCAGTCCACAGCATGTGTATTTTTTGAGAGCTTCAGTGAAATATGAGAGAGGCACACAGATTAGAATCTGGCCTGGAATTACGGTTTGAACTCTGCAAAAACGGATACAGCAGGTCAAATTCTCCTCTCAATTACACCAGAGTAGCATTCCAACAAAGAACAGAAAATCCATGTTTTTAGCCCTCATTTTTTAGGTTATTTATACAACCCAGAATGACGGGGGGTTTTCAGAAGGATTAAAAACATTTGTAAGAAATCTGTGGCGAGCTGCTTGTGCACAGCTCACTGGAGCATCAGCTGAATGCTTGAATGAAGAATGACAAACCGTGTGGCTCTGTGTGATCTGGGAGAAGGCAGATAAGTCTTACTGCCTCGCAAGTCTTCTGCCTCTCTGTGAAATTCCTGGAGTTTCTCTGAGTTTTGAGGAAGCTCTCCAGGCAGCAGAAACTTAGTTGACAGCAGCAGAGAGCTCAGCAGGGGCAATTTTACTCAAATACTCCAGATTCCTCAGTTATTCTTCTTTCCTCTGTGCACCAGCATGATAAGACGTGCAGACTTTCACACCACCATGGCTAGGTGGGTGCTGCTCCCCATCATACCTAGTCTAATTGCATCTGTCATCACCCCATTACACTGAAAGCAGTGGTGGAGACATACCCAAAAAAACAGCGAGAGGAACTTGACATTTACCTTGAAATAGGAAGTACTGACATAAACACAGTGGCAAAGAATAACACCAAAAGGATCCTGTGCAATAAAAATCTAGGGAGCAACATGAAGCATTTCTGATAGGCACACAATACAAGCAGCATTTGGATCCCCAAAATCCTGAGAACGAGTGGGTGCAAGTGAGAAAGGGAATGGGGCACATGCACCTCTGGTGCTCTTTGCAATAGAGTTATTCAAGAGACAGCATTTATTGGCCCTGCTCCTCCACTTGCTTACAGTGGAGACTCATCAGGGAGAAATTTCATCCTGTGACTCTAAGCACCTGGCCAAAACAATAAAACTACAATCTGTAAATGTGCTCAGGCTTTTTTTTTTTCTCCTCCCCAAAAGGTAATAACTTCCCCTTACACACACACACACACACACACACGTTCAGGAATATCAGCCATTTCTCCCCTGCCCCAGCTCTGGTAAGTCAGGTAATTGAAGCTTCAAAGGAGAATCACGGTTTAATGGAGCTGTGCTTGCCAAAGAAGACAAAGGACTTTCATTAGTTTTCTTCCAGCTTATTTACATGACTTATCTTTTTATAAATTCGACTTCCTTCCAAAGTTGATAATGAGGTGCCTTGAAAAAAAAGAAAGAAATGGAACGGTTTATTTTGTCACAAGGCAAGTGATTATTTTTCTGATAAAGTATGTCTGGTGTAAAGTTCAAAAACAATGGAAGTAATAGTCTTTAGACAAAACACCTAACTGATCCTGATAACAACCTACCAGGAAAAAACTGCATTTTTTCAGAATTCTGCATAATAGCACTGACAAATACCTTCCAGGAACAGCTGTCATGGTTAATTTCTGACCTAAGATCTAAGATCAGGGATGGCTTTTCAATTAGACATTATTCAGAACTTTTTTTTTTGCATTTCTTTTGCCTGAGTAGAGAATGGACATTTCTGACACAGGAAAAGAACCATCAACATACTAGATTAAAATGTCTCCACGCATTTCAGCCCTTGTCATTCTGACTTGGACACAAATATACCCAATATCTCCACTGTGGAGTCCTCATAAAATCACAGGCATGCTGATACTTTCCTAATTTGGCCTCTAACGTGTGACAATGAACCTTATGAGTATAGAGATTTTAGTGAGGGAAAACAAGGAAAAGAGCAACTGGATAGTTTGATATAATGATGGAAGTTACTTTTGAGGCAATAAGTGATCAAAAAATAAGCAGAGTGATTTGTCCCAATTTGTCATTCAGCAGCTGAGAAGCATGGAGAAGATTTACCCAAAACAACAGAAGGGGAGGGATGATCAGAAAAGGGATGGAGCAAAGCATCCCCCTCTGCAGGGAGTCAGCTTCAGCCCTTAAACTAACTGCTTCTTTATGGCTTGGATAAAATCCCTGACAAATAAGCACTCAGCCAGGGCATCTGACAAATTAATCTGAGGGTCTACCCCTGTGAATTTATCCCAACTAACTAGCACAGTTAAATCATGCCTTAGCTCAATCTAAATTCACTTGAGAAGCACTTCAGTTCTGGCACCAAGTTTCCTGTTTCCAAACTTGTTCAATATATACATCAGCAAACAAACAACTTAGATGTTTGAGTTTCACTTGAAAAAAAAGAAAAAAAAAAAGTCCATGTCATGAAATAAAAACAACATTAAAGGGAAAACTATATGGGCAATAATTAAACAAAACCAAAAGCTCTAGCATACTCGAGCAGAGAAACTAAAAATAGTTTCCAAAGAGATTCTTAAGATTTCTAAAAATAAAAGCTGTCATAATAAAAGCATGTTGCAATAATAAATCTTGCTGGAAAAAGTTCTGAACCTTATGTGTGTGAACTAAAAGAAACTAAAGCAAGAATTTTTACAAGTCGCTTGACTCAATATTACGGTACATTAACCTTGATTTTTATTGCTGCTCAGCATTTTTGCTTTTGGACCAGACCAAAACCCAGAAATACCAATGAATACACATATGGGGGCGGGGAGCAGAGAAATGGGAGGATTTGGGTTGTAATCATTGAGAAAATGCAGTATGAATTCTGTGCTAGAACCCGAGTGGATTGTCATTTTATATAACTGATTAGCTCCATCCATAATTAAACCCCAACTTTTCTCCCTATAGGCAATGAATCAAAACATATGTCTGAGAACTGTGCGGGATGGACAGCCTGTGATGGGATGTGGGCTCAGGTTCAGGGCACAGCTCAGCCCCACTCCATCGAGACCAGACTCCAGGAGGAAAGTAATTTGCCAAAACCCCCATTTCACTAACCACTTCTTACTCAGTGGAATATCACATGTTTGCAAATAAAGTTGCTAAAAATAAAAAGGGTAGCTGCTCTGCCTTTGAACTGATGGGAAAGGCAGATGTTGCCTGCAGCTCTACCCACCACGATTTTATTCTCAATTTACACACCACCTCTTGTTTTATGGATCACCCTGCGGTAAGATACTGGAAGTCAGAGCTGCTGATTGCCAGGATGAACCTCGTGCTGGTGTTTATAGTGCCTCATACCAGAAGACTTTGCTGGAAAACAGTTTGGAAAATAGTGAGAAACATTCTCCAGTCATTCCAGTGGGAACCCATGAGAGTTCTGAATTAACCTTGGCCAGAAAGGAAGTGAAAAGGGAAATAAAGAAAATGACTGAAGATAGCATTTGTGAGACTGCATTTGGTTTCCAAGCCTAAATCCTGCCCTCAGATAGAAACGTATCACTCTGCTGCTAAAAAAAAATTTTGCTTGAGCAAAGAATTTGGCACCCACGTTTCTAACTACCAGTCATGGCAAAGCAAATCATCATTGGTGCCCTTTGCAGCACTGGAAAAGGTCATTTCCCAAAGATGCAGTGCCCCAGGAGTGCTCCGAGTGGGCCAGAAGCACTGTGGCAGAGCACAAAAGGCAGCATGAAGTAGCAGCAAAATCAGATCATCTCAGTATCTTCTTAAGGCAACTGCAGCCTTCCAGGTATGACTAAAAGCTGCCTGGCTTTGACAAAACGAGATGCCAGAAGTGTGGCTGATGTCTCATCCTTTCCAGGCTTCCTCTCATTTCTCTCATTAGGTGTCTAATGATCTCATGATTATCCCATATTCATCCCATTTCATAGATCTAAGCCATGGCAACGTAGTGCAGATGCTCCTTCCCACCCTCTGTTTGCACTGCTCCCTGATTCGACACACCTTTACCTGTCTGCAGTCAAATGTCAGCATGTTACTGCAGGACTTTTGTAAAATGAATGTTTGAATTGTGATTTCTCCCAGAGAGTTCCTGCAGTGATTTGTGAACACTGTTCTTCACCGTGTAAGACCACGAGCAAATAGGCAGATGCATTTTGAAGCAGCCAAACAAATCACAGCAAATGCACTGGCACCCAAAATGAGGAGACAACACAGCAAAAAAATAGCCCAGATTTCTTTAGTCACTGACATGCGGGTTGTTCAGCTGTGGCCCATCTCTACTGGAAATGCAGCATATGCTGAGTATTTCAGAGATGTGATGAATGCAGTCAGCACAGAAATACAAGCCCAGAGAAACACATGGCTGGTTTTACAGGAGGTGCAACACGGTCCCATCCCAAGCAGACTCCCTCATCTCCATCTCACCTCCATCTATCCAAATATTTTTGAAAAATGCCTAAACAGCCTAATGGCCAGCTGTACATCCTCTTACCCATAGAGGTGTGCACACTGCTGTGCTTCTACTAGCCAGGAAATCACAAGAGGTTACACACAGGTGAACAGAAACAACTGGAACTTGAGATTTTTGCTCCTAACTGGAGGTATTTTTTGTATTACTCATTTGTGGCTCTTTCATTAAGCTAAATGATTTGGATGCCTTTAAGTATGCAGGCTGGCATGGCGAGGCAGCAAGACCGGACCTCCAGGCCCACCAAAACTCCCACTGCTCAAGAGGAAATAGCTCTGAGAGCATCTGCACTTGGAGCTGGTTCCGGAATAACTATCTTGCCATCAGCCCCATGGCAATACCCTTATTCCTGAGCTCTCTGCCCAGCTGAGGAATGAGTAGCGAGCTCAGGCCCCTGGAAAGAGGGGCCTGCACTCCAGAATCAGTGTCTAATAAGGAATCTATGCCAAGATACCTCCTCTAGAATTTCAAGCCTTAGTGCAAGGGAAGTGAAATGGGCTCCCTGGATGGCTCTCTGTGCCAGCTAAGCCTGCAGTAACTCTGCCTTTGATTGTACTCCCCTGAAAGAATAAAAACTACTTTGGTTACGAAGGGAATGTTCTGTAGGAACAGCAGGAGGCAAATTCAGGAGCCTTGACTTGCCTGTTACAGTGGCTGATACTAAACCAAGGTTCCCAGCAAGGAGAGAGGGAATTTACCTGCATACAAACTTCACGTTTCAGCCCCAAGGGACTACCGATAGTGAAGAAAAGAAAAGCCTCTCCATCTCCAAAGCAGGAGCATTTGGGAATCAAGGGGAAGTCTGAAAGCTCCTAACGAAGGGAAACAATTCTATGGAGAAACTCCTCAGTGCAGGCAAATTAGAACTGGAAAAAAAAATCAAAGCTCTGGAGGGTTTTATGCAACAGTAGCCAAAACCTTGAAAGAAAACATTGTTAAAGGTTCGTATTTTCTCTTTTCTTTGGGGGGACCATTTCTCCTGGAGTGGCCTACATTCTCAGGCCTGAATGCTCCCAAATTAATTGCTTTGCATCCTCGTCCCTCCCCCATCCCCTTTTCTTTCTCTCTTTAGCTTAGTCCCAAGCCAGGGAAGTCTTGGCCGGGGCCTGTAATGAACTGGCAGAATGATAAAGAGATGCTGGGCTGGGGGAGGTGGGGGACCCACAGCCCGCTAATAAGACCAGGATCCCCTACTTACACTGTGCCCCACCGCAGGGAAGCCATTAAAGACCCACAGAATAGAAGAGAAAAGGAAGAAAGTTCTTACAGAGAGACCTCCCCTCCCTAGGCCCTCTCCAGCACCTTTTCAGAACAGAGCCCTCGACATGGCTAATCCCTCCACCACTTAATGAACTACAAGCTTCCCTTTCACTCAGACAAAAGTTTCTTTCCTTTCTTGGGTCTAATCGCAGACAAATGGTCCCCCCACCATGATGCCTGTTAAAAACCCATTCCCTTTTTTGAGGCTGTGAGGCAGGAGGAATGCCACTGGCAAGAATAGGTACCCTTGAAATGAGCTCCTTCTGCACTTCTGAGAGATAAGTGGGAGATGACATTGGAGCTATAATGGAAAAAATACTTTCACAAGGCAGCATCTGTTGTTTCAGTGGATGCAGCCCCATTTTTGTTCCAGAATGCTTCTGTGCATCTGTCTATATCTTTTCTGTCAGTGAAACAATTACCTCCTGCCCGCCCTCCCTCTCCACACATGTATCCCTGCTAGGAATGTTGTATGGCTGCACAATAAAGTGGCCACTGCCTCTGCTGAGTTTTGTACAGACAACGTGCAGCAAGAAAGGGTTAGCAGTTTCCTTCCCAAACAAAATGGTA
This sequence comes from Merops nubicus, assembly GCF_000691845.1. NCBI lineage: Eukaryota > Metazoa > Chordata > Aves > Coraciiformes > Meropidae > Merops > Merops nubicus. Next base: position 40,486 of record NW_008612758.1, read on the forward strand.
GGCATGGATTGCACAATTTATTACTTTAAAAGGCGTGGGATGAGTTCAAATATTGCCAGTTCCATACAGGAAAAGGAAGATATGCTATCTATATATCTATTGATTATAAAAGAGTCAAGCATCCATATTTTATTTTGGCACATACTTATCCTTACTTCAGGATAATAAAGAGGCAAAATGTCTGCAGCTCTCACTTCTGTAAAACAACAACAAAACCAGGCCATTTATTTTAGTCTTTAACTTTCCAAATAGAGTATGAATAGCTCATCTTGGATGACTTTTTCGATGACCATTCCAAGTTTATTTCTTCACATTTGTAAAAAACACCAGTATCAGAGCTGGGAATGTGCCAGGTCTGCCAAGCCTCCCTCCAGAGCTACGTTATCTGTCTCACACTCCTGTGTGACAAGAAGACATATAGGCTTTAAAACAAGTAGGAACCATTTAAACATCTAATCTGAACTCCCATCTAGTCAGTGCTGCTGTTTCTGGTGAAAACATTTTCCAGGAAAGCTTCCAGAAATGAGCTGAAGACATCAAAAGATGGAAAATCCATCCTTTCCCTCGGCATTGTGTCCCAGGGGGTTTTCACCTTCAGTGCCTGGCTACTTTCTACCTTGCTTTTGTCTAGACTCACCTTTTAGCTATCATATCAGCTTTCTTTTGCCAAATTAAAGAGCTGTTTAATATCCTCTATCTTCCGCCCATGAAGTACTTGTACAGTGCAATTAAGTTGCCTTTCAATCTTCCTGTTGATAAGGTTTACAGTTGGAATTCTTTAAATCTCTTTCTTTAAGGTCATATCTTCATCCTGTCAACATTTTTGTGGCTTTTTACATAACCCCCCTGATACGTCAGTGTGTTTTTTAATGCGTAGATCCTTTGGTTGTATGCAGCACAGAATCACAGAATCAACATCTCTCTCACTAATGCTCTTCACATGGTGGGACAAACTCCTGCTCCAAACAAAGGAGACCATACAAGCCCCTTTGCTATGGCATAATTTACATCAATATAAAACCACATTTAACAAATAGAGGTACTTAGCATATTAAAATGCCCTTCTGGACTTTCTGTGGGAATGGATACTGTTTGTATCACCTGGACTGAGGAAAAGGCAGACTTCAATTTGTGTGCAAGGGTACTTAGTTTCCAGAGTTTACAAGAAGGGAAGGGAGAAGGAAAAACTCCCAAAGCTATCCCAGCACAAAGCCTTGGGACACAGGCTTCTCTCATGTTCCCACTATAAGGAAATCCTAAGGAGTCTGAATCCATGTCTTAGCAGACTTCACCTCAGTTATTTTATATTTTAAAAGGGGGAAAAGCCCTCCTCTGTGTGTGGATTAAATGAGCAGCTGTTAATCAGTTAAGACCAAATGCTCCCATTGGATAACTTTACATCAACAAGCAGGTCAAATAAGACCCAAAGCATGTCTCATTCAAGAGACATCACACGTTCAGCTCTTCCTTTCCCATTACAAACCATCATAGCAACAGTAACTGCAGTTTCCATCAAGCTCCTGTGTAGATACCCACAGCCTGGGGTATGCCACCAGCAGCCCACAGCCTGTCTGGGAGCTCACAGATGCATCTCTCTCTGCAAGCCTCCCAGCAGCTCTTGCTTCTGTTTTGCTCTCCTACCTCTACACTTCTGGCTGACTTTGGATAGATCCAAACGCAGAGGCAGTTGAGGAAATGACAAGCAGGAACACTAACACAAGCAGAGCTGTGCAAAGCGATCTCACATCCCCACTGGTGCACGCAGGAGCTCTGTGGCTTTAAGCCCACCTTGAACCACCACGTTTATCTACAACAAGGGTGATGACACACATTTGGACCAACGAGGCTTTAAACTGAACTCGTAACAGCTATACAGGATCAGGAAAATGCATTTTTGACAGAAGAGGTCTCTTCTAAAGCTATTTCCCACTACTACACCACTGAATTATGGCTCTCTTAGGAGAGGTTCTCCCTGTTCAAGTGGCAGAGCCCCCCTGATAGCTGGGTTGCTCCAGGCACAAGTAGCACGGAGCTTATCATCACTGACTTGCAGCAGAGTTCACACCACAGGCTAGGGGAATCTTTGCCAATGCCTGCAAAGCACCTGGGACGTGAGAAGTGACAAGTATTAGTACTTTCAACCACGCATTTCTGTCTCTCCAGAGCAGGCTCAGTTTCAAAGGGCTGGATGCAGTTCTTATTTCTCTGAAGCTTGTCTGCCCATCAGTACTTGCAGGGTCAGGCATGGGAGGAGGGAACTTCTGCCCAGCAAATCAGGCAGCTACAAAACAAAAGGAATCCCATTCAATTATTCCCAGCAAGCGGATTAAGCAATGAAAGCGACATACGAGTCCTTTGTGTGGTATTTTTGCAATTATGTTCATTTTTCCTACATTACTAATACGCTACTAGAAACCAGACACCAGGCTAAATAATGCAAAAACAAGACAAAAGAACAGAGCCAAGAAGCAGAAGAAACGGAGTGGAAAATGCAGGAGAGTAAACTATTCCTCTTAGCAAACATTAAGTACCAGCACAGGCACATGATAGCTGGGTCCCCAGGCTCACACAGCAATGAGCTAGGAGCAAAGCAGCAGATGGTGGGACAGCAGCTTAGAAATTGCTACCAACTGCCTGTCTGGAGAGCTTTGCCTGGGATTATGGACCTGAGGGTAGAGCAAAAGCCTGTAGTGAGAGACATCAAAATGTATACATCCTTGAAACAGGAAAGGTCCAGGCTTCACAGAGATTTAATCTGCCCATGTGGACTCTACCCTGCTAGTGATGGAGAAAGAGGATAGAAAGATTTTTTGAATGTGTTACTAGAAAAAGTAACCAGATCGTGTTACTGTTGTGAATCAGTGCAGCTGCAACAGCACCAGCAGATCTAAGTCAAAATGTACCATCTGAGATTTGGGCTTCAGAGACCAGGCACAAACTGATGAATGCAACTGTCTTGTGATTGGCTTACATAAATTTGTGAATAAAACAGTGTGGTGTGGTGCAGTGTGCTGAACTCTCCATGTCTCTCTCTAGTTTCTGGCCACGAGGATTCAATGTGCCAAGATTTCTCATACAGAAAAGTATCTGTGGTGGGCGACTTTTGAGCATACCAAAGTGCTTATAGAGTGCTTCTTTCTGTGAAGATGAACCACTAATTCTCCTTTAACATTCTATCCCTGTTGTCTTCCAGGTGTCATCATAGAGTGATACATTAGCATTTCTCCATTGAAGTGCCATTACAGAGCAACACTTCTCTCCTGAAGTGCAGATAAAGAGTGATGTGCAGCATCTGAGGGATGATCATCTTTACTGCTGACTGCTTGGAGCAGTGACTAGCTATGGAGAGCAGAGAGCACTGCAGCATTCTTCAGTGTGTGGTCAGTGTCTAAGAAACTATTTCATTCAGAATTTCATTCACAGAGTCACCCTCATGTTAAATGGTTCTCACAAATTCCTGTTAACTACAGGCAGCTACTAGTTTATCAGTGCATCTCTAACTACAAGGTGAGAAAGAACACATTCAAGAATGCAATAAGTTGCAAAGGAACCGACTTTAAACTTCACTGGATATAGACTTTCCCTTGTATGACCAAAGAAAAAGTTAGATGAAAGCTTGGGAGAAGAGCTACTGTTTCAGGATGGGCAAATGTGCACGTATGCATATCTTTATCACCACAGTCCTCCCAAGGACTCAGAGTGCCTTCTGTAGAGGATACAGTTTCTTTACTGGGTGATGTCCAAGCATCAGCTTCTGTCATTGGCTTTAACTAATGTAACATTTGACAATAAACGGCAGCAAGCCACATGCCACGTCCATCGTGCTGAACCAGTGTGTGTTTGCACACACATGTCTGGGAGCACATTTCCCTTGATGAGCCTGTAATTCGACTCAGTGGGCCAGTGCAACGTGTGCTAAAGGGGATGGGAGAGTCCTTCACAGTATCATTCACACGGCCAAAGATCTGAAGCAAATCTATTAAACACATTATGTTATTCCAGACATTTAACTGTGGAAACAAGATCAGGACCTGGCTTATGATCACAAGAAAAATGTCCCTTATGACCTTTGTCTTTCAAGAGTGAGGGGAAAAATCTGCCACTTGAACATATATAAGGTTTACTGATATAGATTTCAGCCTGGACCTAACGAGTGGGCCAAATGTTAAATCAGAGTAAATAAGCATTTTACAGCCATTCAGATTTGGAGTTCCAGCTGTCAGTCCAACCAAGTGTTGACCTCCTTCTGTTCCAACATCCTCCAACCAAAGCAACGCAGGGTTCCCAATCTCTCTTGAGAATGCCAAGCTCCAAGTAGCCTTGGAGTCTTACTACACAATACCCACACACATATACTTGAGAACTCCACCTTTGCCTCAGCATGACCCCATTTAGTTTGAGAAAGTATCTTAATGAAATTCTTTATTAAAAATAACGAGAAAGGGAATCTCCTCCCATAAATACTGCCCACACCCATGAAGCAAGCCCAGCCCCCAGCAAGGTAGTTGTCCCTGCCATGGAGGGCAAATACCTGTCTAGTTCAGCACTAACTCTTTAAAGCCATTTTTTTTTTTTCAAATGGGGCGTGTGTGTGCATATATATATATATATAAAATGAGGTGTGTGTATATATCTATATAAAATTACTCCATTTGACACAAACTAAACCATTTCCCCTTAGTACAGCTGCTCATAAAGCCACTACTTTCACATTGTATTTGTCAACCAAATAAGATTTTGCTGGGAAATAAATAAATAAACAAAGGCCACAGGCTTCCCATTAAGGCTTTTTCCAAGAAGACTGGTGAACATGAGCACCACTTGCTGCCATGGGGGACAATCAGTGGGTCAGATCCTGCCAGCAGTGTACCCCAGAAATGCACACTGGGAGCTGTGGGAAAGGACTAGCCAGGGTTTATTGCCATTTCCATGAGGAATAAGCCCTGATTAGACTGGCCAAGGCAAATGCTGGCCCATCCTCCCACCTGCCACAAAGGTCAGGGTTGGCAGGGCCAAGGCAAATGCTGGCTGTGATCTGCTGACCCCGTGCCACTCCTCCTGCAGATGAGGCTCTGCTTTTCCAACACGCCGCCGTGGCCAGGCCTGGCAGATGCTCCTTGCTGGTGGTGCCAGGACTTTCTCCTTGGCTTGGCTTCTCCCATTTGGATGGGAGTCATCTTAGAGGCAGACAGGCTGACGCCTGACGAGGGCTGCCCCGCAGGCAGGATGTGACCCCTCAGCCATCACCAAGGGCTCCCTTTTCTCTTGCCTGGGAGTCCAGGCTCCAGCCCCAGAGGGAGTAAAAGGGACAAGCTCATGGTGCATAGAGGTGCTGGATTTACCTTGCTGCTCAGAAGATGAAGGCAAGAAACGTGGTTTCTCCATCCTCTGCAGAGGACTTAAGTCTATAAAACAGTAGAGCTGGCAAACCTCCTTTTAAAGCTCTTTGGAATGAGGGCAAAAATAACCTGTTAAACTAAACCCTCAGTTATACTGGTCCTTTTACCTCACAAGAGAATTTAGTAGCTTTGTTGCTGTCACAATAATAATAATAAAAATAATCACTTCTCAGGAGACACAAATTCAATATTTTTCTGTGATAGAAAGGGTGAGGTTTCTCTCATCTGCTGCACCACTAACTCGTGTGCACTCCTCTCGTGTAACACTATCCCTCTCTGCCATCAAAGCGGTGTGGGCAGATTTCAATCACTGCCCTTACTTGCTCTGCTTACAAGCCCTGCCTTAGAAGACAGGTCTCCCTTCAGAGATGGATTTTACCACCAAATCCCTCTTTTCAATGCCACACCCACCACACAAGATCACAAAGAAAAGGGATTGTTTAAACACAAAACCACAAGCGTTTGATCACGGCAGTTTTATCACTCAAACACTGCAGAAGCTTTCAAATCTTCAGGTACTTATATAATAAATAGTTAATCTCTGCTCTATGTCTTGAAGATATTTTTCCCTCTTCACTAAAGCAAGTGGACTTTAACTTGGAAAATTAGAATGGCCCTTACATACATAACACATAAATTATATTCCCCTTTCTATGCATTAGAGATCTACTTAAAGATTAGCTCAAGTCAAAAGCCAGGATCCAAACAACAGGAGTTCATGAAAACATGTGGATCAAGATCAACAGAATCAAGGCAAATCTTCAGTAACATATCAAGAGAATACCCTGCAGTGGAAAAATTAGGACTCCTTCCTCATCTGAACCAGACAAATTCTAGCAGGGTCCCTCCTTCAGGCTAAATGGATTTCTAGAGCATCAGTATTGGTTGTGTGGTATTTCTGATGCAAGCACTATGCACACCTATAAGCTTATTGCACTAAAAAAATGGAGGATGGAAAAAATTAGGGGAAGAAATACACAAAATATCTTGAAATAAATAACTGCTTGGCTACAACCCCCTGACCTTACAAAGATGTACGTTAAAAGTATGCAAAGGTAACTAACACTGAGAACGTGAGGCAACTTTGAGAATAGAACACAGTCAAGAGCACAGAAAAATACAGAATTTTCACTCTATGGAAAATTCTGTGATTTCAATGTTTGTTTCATATCCTGGGTCTAAAATGTTGACACCTTTTAATATTTGTCTAAAGGACAAAACCATCAAATGGTTTCATTTTCATGTTGTCAAAGCAAAACATGCTAATATTCTCAAAAATTCAACACCACGTTTTGATGTAATGAAAAAGCTTGAAATACTTCATTCCTTGCTGTATTGACACTAGATTGCCTTCTCCTCCTCTTGCACATGGCCTTATAGGACCTGTAGTTCCTGGTCATTCCATCGTTTAGTAGGTGTACAGAAGTACTGACTCTTGCAGTGGACCTAACAAGTTTGGTCAAGAGATACAGCTATTGTATTTCAAAAATAGTCCATGGGAAAGAATATCAGACTAAAGTATAACTGCTAGAAGGTGCTTGCTGCGTTAATAGAAGCAACTTAATACCTTACTGAACTCACTCAAAACAAAGTCAGTTGAGTCAGATTTAATAAAACAAAATATTATAATTTGAATCATGCATACTCAAATAACTCAAACACAAGAATTGATGTTTTTGGCACAATCAGAAGTTTTCTGAATTAATGGATTTATAATTTTATGGAAATTCCACTTTCCATTAGAAAACGCTGCCGGTAAAAAATTTCCAAATAGCTTTCATGAACTTTGGTTGATGCAGTCATCATCTTTCTATTCATTGTACACAGGTCCCAGTTTGTGTCAGGGCTCTTAGATTACCTTGTTACAAACATAATTAAAAGCTAGAAAAAAAGACATTCCCATTGCCTTGTTTTCTAACAGCTTTTTTTGGTTTCTTGTGGCATATTTCTTTCATTTCTAAGCCAAAAAGTCAATTTTACATTCACAAAGTTTCTTGCATTGCCATATAAAGAACTAGGCCTTGGATCTCAAAAGAAGCTGGCAAGGCTTCCCACCCCTGGCAAAACTTTACTGAACACGGCTCAAATGCCAAATTTACTATGAAAACACCCAGGAGAGAAGCCTCACGTTGATTTCTTGCACTTCACCGACACATCACCAAATTGGTCTTCTCAAATAAGTGATATGCTTCATGCTAGGCTTCATTCTCATGGCACACACCTACTCCTCGAGGCAAGAGAGGTTATTTTCTGGGCCTGGGGGGAAAGTATGTGACAGTAAGTGATCAGGACGAATGGCTGCCGTGTGCCTCTCCAAGCCGGTGAAACACGGTAACGCGCCATCCAGAATCCGTAACGCCGCCGCTTCAGACGCGTTAGGAAAAGGGCCCAATCAATAAATTCTCCACAAATGCCCCAGCACATTGCTGTGCTGTCAGAGGAGTGGACACAGCAGCGTGTCACTCTGGTGACTGTTTGATGTGCAGTGGTGTGGAACGCCTCATTTGGAGAGCGGCCCAGTCGGCCCCTCTGAAAGCGATCCCCTCGTGCCGGGGACCCAGCGCCGCAGCGTGACCCCCAGCCTCCCATCCACACCCTGCCCCTGCTCGCTGCCTGCTGCCTGCCAGCCTCTCTCTTCATTTCCTGGCACCTTAACCAAGCATTAGCAGCTCGAAATAATGTGTGACACATGGACACTTTGCTGGGAACAAGCACCTGGACCAGAGCATGGCATTCATTAAAGCCCGACACACTCCCCCTCTGCACTCTTTTTGGTGCCTTCCTTTCTTTGCCTTCCCACATGATTAACTCAGGTGCCTACTGGCAATGTGAGAAATGGAAGTATGGCATGCCCCACTGGCCTAACAACTGGACCATGATTCCAGCAAAACTCTCCTCCTCTGTGGTCCCTTTTATCCTTTCTGGACGGCACATTTAATAAAACCACAAGCACACCTTGGTCAGCTTCCTCATTGGAGGAGATCAGGCACTTATTCTTTCTTAGTTGCAATAAAACCAGGGATGGCATATGCAGGTGCAGTCAAGCTAAAAGGGCATGTATGTTTTGCTTTAGATGAGAGACAAGTTTCAGGGGAAGTTAACTACATCACCACAGTTTTGTAACACGCAAAAATCCTGAATTTTTGATTCACATCTTCCATGAAGTTGAACTTCAGAGAAAGTAAAGAACGGAGTGTGCACCATGGTGGTGTTGAGACTCGTTAGTGCTTTCTTCTCCCATATAACTAACTAGTCACTCACCACCACAGCATGACTAGGGAAGGAAAGGAGAAGGCACACTAGCCAATCATTTTACAAGTTTAAGGAGGTGAATGAACGTTGGAAATTGGATTCTTATAAAACACAAAACAAATGTACCTTGTCAGCTTGACTGGTCTAGTCTATGTCATCCTAGTTTCTAGTAAAGGATAGACAAACTAAAGGAACCTAGTGGCTTTCACATTTAAGTTCAGATCCCAGTTTCTATATCTGATGAGTCAACAGAATTAGAAAGATGAAGAAGATGCATGTTCTGTGACTTGTGGGTGATCGGGAAGTTGCCAGCAGTCATCCTCCCCACAGGATTTACTGAGTTAAACTTCTAACATTCTCCAAAGAGAAAGCTGTGTCTGGAAGGGTGGAGGGATAACGGCTATGCCCTACTGCCCCGGGTAATGCAGGACAGACTAAACAGTTCCAGACCATGGGAAGGAGGAAAAGAGATTAATAACCTTTTCCTACATCAAGCTTAGTCCTATGAGGTAAGGATGGGATAACCATGAAGACTTTTCACAGAACACCTGCTTTCATTGGCTGGCCATTTGCTGCCACTAAGAAAGACAGTAACTGCTCTTTAAACCTCTAGTCATAACATGCCTGCTTGGTTTTTTTGGTTGGCTGGTTGAGTTTTGGGGGTTTTTTTAAAGAAAAGTTTTCCAGCAATTACTTGCGAGTTGTTACCTGAGCACCTTATGCAGCCTGAACTTCATAGTGGCAAAAAACTGTCTTGGTTAAAATGATGTGAGAAAATAATACTAAAACACTAAAAAAAGCATATACATATGAACACATATATACCTGTTCCCTGAAAAACACAGCGAAGAGAAGATTGGTGATGAAGAACGTCATTAGCCTTTAAAAAAGAGTCTGCAAAAAACCTCAAGTTAAAGGAGTAGAACACCAGGGACTCATCAAGCCAAAATCAATAAAGCAACATTTAAAAATCCATTTCCACTTCAGGATAAGCCTGTTGCTGAATGGGAAAGGAAAAACCATCAGTGGCAGCACAGAAAGGACAGAAGCAAAAGCAAACTGTGGAGATTGTATATCCTGAGAAGAGAGATGACTATTAGAGGATCAGCTGCATCATCCACTGAACAGGTAACCATTCCATGGGATGATGCAATGTGCTTACATCTGAGGCTGGAAAAGCACAGAGCTTCACACTGTGGGACTCAGTCTTCAAAGGCAGAGACTGTAGCACAATCTGCTCAACTTGAACTCTCAGGTAAAAATTTGTGGCAAAAACACCTAATCCATTATTTGGATACAAGGAGAATACTACATAGAAGTGGATAGGTGATTTGACTGTATACACAATAGTATCTGAGACAGCATTCTGGGTCCAGACTCATTGTCATGGCTCAAAAATTCAATGGGAAGAATAAAGGAAAAAAAAAAAAAGTACAGTTGAGCCAAATACAATTAAAAGAGCAGGAGAAAGCACTTGTAAAAGTTAAAGTACTCAACACAGGCTGACAAGTGAGTTAAGCCTCCTTAAAAGATACTACTACATCACCAACACATAAGAATGGGACCTCTGTGACCTTGGCAAACCAGGCACAATATAAACCAGCGGCTCGTGGGGGAAGTCAGCAAATGGCAAAGGAAAATTTGCAACCACACTATTTTTTACATTTCATTCAGCAGCATCTCCCAGCCCTTGAGTAAACAATTTTCCAGCCTTTTCTTGGACATGTACATAGACATAGAGCTCTAATATGGGCATGAAAATGTCAATTTTTAACAGAAAATCTTTCATTTCTTCTAAACCAGTCATCTTTAATTAACTTTAATCTTGGCCAATAGCAATGTTTAACCCTACTTTCTTAAAAGAAAAAGAACAACCCAAAATCCAAATAACTAAACACAAATATTTCACCAATTTTCCATACAAAAGGTACTCATGTGGCACAGGTGGCAATTGTGATGACATTTGAGCCTATTCTATAATCCAGTTTTAATCTTCCAGCTGGAGAATGGGCACCGGATGGTTTGAAATCTGTGAAGCTGTTCGACAAGGAAATAGAAGTCAGTAGTGTGGCCAGTGACACCAAATTTGCTGTACAAAGTGTAGTACACTGGATTCAGATTTTATACATGTCCTCTCTGTGCTTGCTCTGATATAAACAGTTGCAGCAAACCAGAAATGTGTGCTGTCTGTGCAAGATGGACTGGAATTCTGTCCTTGCTCATGTCTGATCTGTTCACACAGAAGTCAGCAGGATCAGCCAAAGGAAGAGAAGTTCTCAAGACAGAAGGTATTTAACAACAAAAAAAATCCCTAAATAATCTGATCATGAAGAAGGAAAGGTCACAGGGAGCAGAATATGCATCTCTATATTCTTTGCTTCGTATTGTAGTGTGTGACTAGCTCTTATCCACTAACTTAATCAGGAAGACATATTTTAGCGAGTGACAAGTAAGAATGAATACAGTCAGTCTTGTTCTCACCACAGGACACAGAGATGAGCTTTGGATGTCTTTCTGAAACATTCATTTGCCAGGCAGAATGGAAGCCTGAGGGCAGAAGGCTTCAAAATAGCCAAAAAAATATCTATCCCCAAAGTCATCTAAAATATAGGACTACGCTGTCAGCTAGTATAAATGAAGGGAACTCCACTAATGAGCAGGAGCATCTCTAGTATAAACCAGAGGAAGATGTGTCCATGACAAACTGAAACTGTGCCCTTGGTCACATCTGATCTATTCACAGAAATATGCACGCCTTCTGGGGCAGATTTCACTATCATCTGCTCACTTTTGTTTTGGGAGTATGTGCAGCTCTGTCTGCTGGGAGAAACAGGAGGGGCAGAGAGAGTGCTCTGGCATAAAAAGCACCACATCATTAAACACCTCGAGGAGCAAATTCCACCCTTGGTTGCACAGAGGACAATCAGCCCCCTCTGGAGCCCTGCTCTAGACCATCAGTCCAATGCCCAGCTCTCACCAATCTTGTTGAAAAACTCCTGGTAGAGTCATGCCCTCCAAACATCACGTTGGAATAAAATAGGAGCAACTTTGCCAAAATAACTCTCTTAATTGTTTTACCATACAGATGAGCTGCCTGCAAGTGGAACACTATTAGAAATAAGAGAAAATTTATCTGCCATGAGTGGCAGTGTGCTCCAGTTCAGAGTAAATTCCTTGTCCTTTAGGCATGCAGCTCTGTGTGGTTTTAACCTCAGTGTAGTCGCTGGTAAGTCAATAGTAACAGAAGGGTTAGGGAGAAGGATGATTTATTTTTCCTTCTTGCTGCTGCAGAGCAGCTGCATATTTTCCTTGTCAACAGCTGTGGTTCATATCCACGACAGAGATAGGCAGAAAGAGGGGAAAAAACCCCACCCAGTAAACAAGATGTAGGACTCTGAGGAATTGTTATTACATGCTGAGCATGCCAACACAATGCTATGCACAGTCTCCTCTCTAGGTCACCAGAGATTCCAGCCTCCTTTGTCGAAAGCAGTTGCTCTTCCCCAGGGGTCTGTGCAAACTCTTGTCTTTCTGCCACGCTGCCAAACCCCGATGGAGGTTTGAACCAAGGAAGGGTGAACAAGTCCCACTTGTGCACCTAGCTGAAATGTCTCTGCTCTTCACACCGAATTACCACATGCCTGTCTACCCCCTTTCTTTGTATCCTTCTTCCACGCTTCTTTTCTGCTGCCTTCCATGTGAGCGCTCAGGTCTGTAATCCCGTCCCAGTCCCAGTCCTCTAATGCCTTCCACACGTTTCTGCTGGGAGGTTTTACTGACGTTAGAGTCCACAGGGACACGTAATCTCAACACTGACAGGAGTGACACTCCTCCTTGCCTTTCACCTTCTCCATACACAGTGTCTTGCTTATGGCTCAGGATATTTAGAAACTCTAGGAGGACAACTCTGGCTATGCTCCCTTTAGAATAAAGACTCACAACCAAAGACAGTGGAGCTGCTGTGTCTATCCAGCCACCTCTGTCAACAGTAAATAAACACTCAGTCTGCCCCAATAGCAAATTAAACATGAAAATCTAAATAGCTGTGAATGTGGTGTGTTCTTTCACATTCTGATGAATGCCATGTCGGCTGCCAGAGCTCATCTGATGAGGGCAGCTCATTAAATGGTGATCACACCAGAATTGTTCAGCCAAAGCCAGGGATTTTAGGTCACTTGAATTCAGCTGTAAATTCACTAGCACCTTACTGACAGGAAAATACAAGTGCATTCAGAGACAGCCCCCTGCCTCAGCTTTCCTCTGGGTAGGATAGAAAAATACTGTCAGCTGTCTACAAACACAAAACACAAGTGCTGACTTAAACCTTCAGCTACCATCTGAGCCACACTAAAATAGTATTCAAAGGGGTAGGAACTCCTTGCTTTACTCTAAAAACTGTCCTGGATTATTTTGCCACTTTCCAAGAAAGCTGATGGCACAGTTTCATGAGAGAGGCTGTTCACTGAAATGTTGATTCACATTTATGTTGTGATAGTGCCTAAAAAAAACCAACTGTCAGGTCCCCACTGTCTGCAGCACTCTCCCCAAAAGTATTCAGCCTCAACTTGGGAAGGACAAGAAATTAAGGTGTATTATTTAGAGTCACAGTGAAATCCAAGCAAACCTATTTGTACATGCAGTTTTGAGATTATTTGCTTTTCTGTAGAGGAGCTCAGGAGAAGTTGAGGTCAATACAAAGAACAAAATTTTATTTTTCACTGTCTTGCTTTCACCAGAGATATTTTTCTTTTTTTTTTTTTTGGGGGGGGGAGGAAATGACACAATAACTGGGCTTCTCACAGCACCCATGCCATCCAAGTTTTTCAGTTTGATATCTCATTTAATGTATGTAATACTGGCTCCATAAATGGCTCTTGGAGAAAATCACATTACAAATATAAAAGTAGCAGGAATAGAGGGTGTCCTGCAGAAAACCAGTTGTTCTCAGGTGGAAGAGTAAGCATTTGGAGTGCTCAAAAAAATTTTAAATCATCATAAATAAATAATAGAAAATAATCAGTGATAGTCACAGTGGCCCTGCAGCCAGGCTGAAACCCGGTCTCAAACTACACACAGTGGAAAAGTAAGCAGCATTGATGGCATTTCCACAATGCAGGTTGGAAGGAATGTTATAACCACTGATTGACGCTTGATTCCTTCCAAATAACCTTCAGGAGCAGCACAAAACCAACATCTCTCTGCACCCACTTGCCTTCCACTCCCAGTGCCCAGCGAAGTGCACTGCATCCTCCCAGATGGACTGAAGTTTGATACTGGCAGCCACACCGATGAGAACCACAAAACACAACAAAAATCTTGCTTTCCAGGGGTAGGCACTGAGCTCTGCCTACGTGTCAGGAGCCAGATACTTTCCTGCCTGGCTTTCACCACGCCAGCTTCTCTTTTGTTGTGCAGCACGTTTCACACAAGGAGCCATGTATCTGCTTTCATTTGCAAAGAAAGATCACCCACGGAGTAGGACCCCCTTGTGCCTGGAGGGAAATCTTTCTCTTTCACTTGGTGGGTTTTATGAGGGCTATCTTCCAGTACACACAGCAAATACATCAAGGATCATTCAAGTCAACAGAAAGACTCCTCTTGACTTCTATGGGCTATGGCTCTGCTGCTCTGGAGAGCAAGGAACTCTAGTCTTCGTAATAAGGCCCTGTACCAAAAATAGGGTTGAACGCATGACACGACTCTCACCCCAGCCCCATTCTCATCCCCCACCTGCTTCTTCAGGTCACAGCTTTGTAGCCACAGGAAGATGTTTACATCATGGTCCTATTGACACAGGTCAGAGTTCAAGGAAGCCCAGTAAATCACAAGTCTAAATAGGGTAGGGCTGGAGCTGGGTGGAGGAGAGAGGAGATGTAATGGGAGCAGAACCATCTCTTTGAAGAGGAACAAATGTGAATGTTGACAGTCCCCCTGGTGCATTCTCCCTCTGCTGAAAACATGTTCAGACACTGGTTGGCTAATCTGCCTTCTGAGTTGTGCTTAATGGCAAGGAGCCCTATTCATGCCATCTACAAGATCTCAGCCTATGCTTCAGTTTACCCTGCACAAATCCTACTGCCATGGAAGGTGGCCAGTGCATTAGTCCTGTATTTTCAGTTTTACCAAAGAGGCTGAACTATGCATCGTGTATTCTCAAAAGTCTGGTGAAAACAGTCTTAGCCCTGGCACACAGGCCACTTGGCATAATTCTCAAAAGGGAGAAAGCTAAGAAAAAAAACAAACCACCAAAAACGCATTTAGCAAAAAAACAGGGCATGTTTCTGCACTAAACAACAGTACATAGTTTAACGACCTTTCACAAATCTTCAGTTATCGTTCACCTGAAAGCAACTTCTTCTCCCCCAGCACTGGATGCATGATCCAGCTCCCTCACACTACAACATCTCTGGGTTTCCTGTGCAGCTCAGAGGATGTCAAAGACATTCCCAGTGCCTGTAATTACTGCAAAGTACATTAGCACTTCACTCTGTCACTTACTCATTTCCTCTGCCTCATTAAGACTCCACGAGTGTTAATTAAAAGTGAGTGCAAGGTGATAATAAGGCCTTGTGATTCTTCTGTTCATCTGTTTGTTGATCAGTAAATGGTAAACTCAAGGGACTGAAGAGCAAAATCCAGGACAAAATGAGTGGAGGAGCAGTAAGAAGGAGAGTCAATGTCCAGGTGTGGGACATCGACTCAGCAAAATCAAATTTCACGCTGAGATCCATGTAGGAAGGGTGGACACAGTGATAGAAATGCTTGACCTTTCTTCCTTTCAAAAGCAGCCCATGTTTGAAAGCCATCTGAAAAGCATTTGCAAGACAGGATAGTCCTGTACACAGGGACAGGCTTCTAAATGGAAGTGGGATGTGCCTGCCAGTCTCCATCCACTCAGCAAACATAATCCAGCCTGTCTTCAGCACAGCCTCGTCCACGGTAGAAACATATACTTACATAGCATTATTGCCAGACCCTTCCTTGCTCAAAAAGACACAGAAAATTATCTGAACAAAATCCTGTTCTTGCTAGTAAAATTGAGTTATTCAGCTGAGCAGCTGGTCTTAGGATTTGTTTTCTCTGCAAGAAAGTCCCAGAAATCTTCCTTCACGTAAGGAAGATGATCCCCAGGTAAAAGCAACATTAATTTGGCTTCCCAGACTTATATCTCTTTTCTTAGGTAATTGTTTCAGCAATGAAATCATTAGCTTCAATGAAATCTCCAGCTTGTCTTCAGCCCTTTTAAGCCACAACTATTGCTCCAAATCAAATTCCTTTGCAGCTACTGCATTCTGCAAGAGACAGCAGTGCCTGACTTTGCTGCTCTAGAATCACACAAATCCTCACCCTCAGAAGCTGAATGGCTCCTCTAAAGGCAACCACAGAAAAGTCTCTGGGATGAGATAGGCCTTTCTTACATGACCTGTACATTTAGATGTTGCAAATGAATGTCAAAAGAGATCACAGGAACATCTGTACTGACCACCTACGTATCACATGGCGTGACAATTTTGAAGCTTATTTTGGTTTCTTCACTGGAAATGCAAAAGTCCTTGGTTAGCACAAGCTCCAATTTTCAGGCAGATACACTGAGTACAACAGTGAAGGCCCAACCACTGACTCACTTTCCAGGCCTTGATGAATAAGGGGGTTAATTGCTTGAGGCAATCTCCAGTACTAGCAATACTCCATCTGTCAAATACCTTGAGAGATCACTGCCAAAAGCCCTAAAGAAAAAATTGCTGGCTCCTACGCTGGCAGTGAAAGGTCTTTGCCATGTGAGAAAGACACAGAAGACAGGCATTGAAACCACTGTGCTGCCTCAGAAATAACACCTCCATTTTGTGGGTATGCTCTACTGGATTGGGCTAGAAAACAGGATAATATTAATTACTCCATGGCAGTAACTATTTTCCTTATTCTTTCCTGAATTTCTATTGAATAAGCTGTGAATGTTAACAATGTAGGATCACAGCCATTGCAATGACTGCTGTTCTTGTTATTTATTATTTGTTCTGTAGCTATTTGTCAGGTACTCCATTCAGGCTGTAAGACACACAGACCAGGAGAAGGAAGCACAAGGTGACATGGGTATGCAAACAAGCCTTATGTCTGGTTGGTAGGGTTTCAGTCGTTGTCATTATTTTCTCATTAGGTAGCTACATGTAAGATGCAGTGGTATCAGTCATCCTTTCTGGCACCTGCCTAGCCACACCAGTGATAAGAAACACAGCCCACAATGTTGCTTTCAGTAGAGGACATGCACAATTCCCTCCTCTGGCTACCTGGAACAATATACTTCAGTCCTATGCACAGGAGAAAAGCATCGTGTTAGCAAACATATTTGTTAGCACAACGTTCACCATAATTTGTACTTCTGAACAATGATTATGGCTTTTAGAAGCACACTAAATGATCTCAGATATTTCATAGAAACCCAGGTTAGTGACTTGCTCATCTGTTTCACACGCTGTGCTTTGGCTTAGATTCTCTGGAAAGCCAAGGACAAGCTTATCTCTCTCCCTACAAATGACTTAACTACCTTTACTTTTTTTAAAAAAAAGTTGGTTGTACTAGTTGGTTGCCAAATTCTCTGCTGCTTTCCATTCCGTGTATTCCAAGGCACTGAGTTGTTGTAGATATCTTTGACCACCCTCAGTTGAGAGGGAATCCAGCACAGGTCTGGATGAGCATCCAGCATATGGTTTTCCCTGCTCTGCTGGGGATGAAGTCCACCAGCTGCAGCTGTTCAGACAGTTTTCCTATCACTATCCCATGATGCAACGTCTCCTGCTCAGAAATTACTCAGAAATCCCCACTTACAAAAACAGGACACAGGAAAAGGGTTTTTAGGACACCCAGGACAGGCTGGCAGAACCACAACTCTGTCAAAATATGTGTCCCTCGGTGGGCATAGTAACACTCTTGCATGGTTAAGTGAAGCAACTCACCATGTTCCAAATAAGCACCAGCTGCAATTTTCTCCATATTTTGAAAATTACATGTGGCTCTCAAGAGCCTGGCAAACTCTCAACACAGCCCCTAGTCTGGTGCAATTTAAGTGTCCTTAATCCAAATGGTATAAAAAGAAACGGTTACAGAAACTCTGAAAATAAAGGATGATGTGGGGTTGATGGCTTTCTAAATATTTCTTGAAATCCTGGGGGTGCCTTCTGTAGACATCTACTTTCAGACAAAACTTTAAAAGCCTGAACTGTCGCCATCACTTTCCAGAGGAGCTATCTTAAAGGCTATATTTAGAAGACCTTGTCAAAAAAGTTTCCTTTAAATATATGCTGCTTCACCCTACCTAGGAAAGGATGTCATCTTATACTCATTTGCTTAACTTTTAGCTATTTCCACACACATACACATTTTAAAGGAGAGAGATGACTGGGTTACCTCCTAAACTTAAATTAAACCATCATAAAATGCTTGCAGAGAAAATGACAGCTTTATACCTAATAAAATCCAACACAGCATTTTCCTGGCACTGTGCAAATGACTGATCCAGTGGTTGTTATCTTAGCAAAGTGCTCAAACCATGAACTGCTTCATTGGTTGGTAGTTACCAAAAACCTGGGCAGAATCTGGATTATGTGATCTGAGCCTCAACTGAGGCTTTGCAACCATCACGAGAAGAGCTTAGGATGAGTTTTCTTCTTTTGCAGGAGTGCAAGGAAACTGAAGGAAAACCTGAAAGCACCAAGAAAGAAGCAAGCAAATGGAACAAGACTACTGAAGTAGTCAGTATGTCAGTATTCTTCAAGCATCTTTAATCATCCAACATTAATGTGATCCTGTCTTCTTGGGGATGATTAGATGATCTCTTTCTGTGAGCCTTTTCCAGTTTTTACATCTATGATTCACCCCTCTTTTGGGCAAAACATGAAACCAGTGTGCTGATCATTCATCATCATTAAAAATCTCATTGCATTTTGCACAAAAGCAAAGAAGTTTGTTCTAGCCAAAATTCCAATCGGTGTAATTGCTGTACACTCCCTACCTAAAAAACTCCCTTCATTTTGAATCACAGGGGCATCACCCTAGAGTATGTTCTAATGAAGGGAAACAACCTTCATTCCCCACGTTCTTGTAGGTTGTGCAGTCATCTACCCAAAGTGGGTAGGAAACACTATTTACACACATGGCATTTGAGCCCTGCTGGGTAAAGCATCACACAAGATAGTGTGCAAGGGACAAATGGTAGGGGTTGGAATCACAGAATATTAGGGGTTGGAAGGGACCTCCAGAGATCACCGAGTCCAACTCCCCTGACAAAGCAGGGTCATCTAGGTCAGGTTGCCCAAGATCATGTCCAGGTGGATTTTGAAAGCCTCCAGAGAAGGACATTGCACAAACTCTCTGGGCAGCCTGTTCCAGTGCTCCGTCACCTGCACAGAAAAGAAGTTCTTCCGGATGCTGAGGTGGAAAAAGAGCATTATGTATGGAGCAAGCCATGGGAGTATTGCAACAAGGACAGAAAAACACTTTGCCTGCCTTCATGGGGAGTGTGGGGCACAGCCCTCCAGGAAACATCTCCCTAGACTAGTCCCTCATAGATCTCAGATTTTCTACCTCTGCTTTGAGTTGGATTTGGTCAGAAAGGTCTTACAACCGTGTTACACTCTGTTCAAGGTGAAATTTTCTGGAGGGGTATTTCCCTTACTTTTTTTTTTTTTTTTTTTTTATGGAAATGTGAACTCTTTTAGCACAGCAACCATATTCTCAGATGATATTCTGGTTCCACCAAACTCCATAAAATTTTCAGAAAGGAAGTTTGGGGTCTGCTCTCAGAATGAGTACTTCAGCATCACAATCTGCAGAAAAAAAAATGACTGCATGTTACTCAGAATGAAACAAAGGTGAAAGAAGGACTATGGTACAGCACCCCCACCGTCATTTTGGGTGCCATTTCCAATATCTCACACACCATACATCTCTCCCTACCATTGAAAGCTCAGGGATACCACAACCAAGGCAAATCTGGAAGGATTTGTAGACAACTGAGAAGGAAAACAAAAAGACGACCCTGTGAATCTTTGAAGTAGTGGATGCCAAGCTGTGGCAAATACAGAGCCAGATAATGGCTTTTCAGCAAGGCATTTAATTTGGCTGTTCCCAGCATGAAGGATCAGGCCCAGGGAGCTTTTGTCTCAAGGATTAAGTTGGGATGAAGCCTTCCAGGGATTGTTGTCCACGAGATGTGGAGTTGTTCAACTTCTGCTAAAAGCTACACAGAGCTTCAAGAGATGGTGACCCTTCAGCAGCAGCCCTAATGCTGCTGGCAGTTATGGAAAGGACCAGTCAGCCATTGCAGCCCTCTCTGATAGGACAGTGAAGTCCACTGCTGCTCCCACAGCCAGTGTATTCCACAACAACAAACCCAGCCACGTCTCCTGCACACAAGGACGTTTACTCAATTTCTAATTACAACAATACTTCCTCCATGGTGTTGATAATGAGCCAGCACAGGTTGGGTCCAGTGCTTTGCGTGCTGTACAGAGGGAGCACTTGTGTTCCAGGGAGTTCCCAAGGAGCAGCCTGTTGGAGTCTGGGCAGTAATGTCAGGGGAATACCAAGATATGCTTCCCCTGTGGTTTTTGTTTACTTTTCCTTGGGCATCCACCACGGTGAGTGTTACAGCTAAAGGACTGTGCTAGGTGGGTCCCTGCTTCAGCCTGACCTGGGAATGTTCTGATATTCTGTTCCTAAGACCCTATGTGAGGAAATGGACTCAGTGATAGTAAGGTGAGAATACAGCTATTGGTGACAGTAGACTTTGTCCAGCACAGAGTCTGAGCTCCAAGACTCTTCAAAAAATTAAATTCTTAGGGAACAGAAGTTACACTTCATTTATTGTAACAAAACTATAAATGCCGTAAAATTCTAGGACCAAACTGCTACTGCCAGAGGGTCAAAGAGATTTATGGTACCTCCAGGGCATTGAGACATAGTTGACAGATCCTTCTGGGTCCTTAATTTAACAGCTAAAACATAGAAAACCTCATGTATGTAAAATAAATTTGGAAAAACAAACAAAAAATACAAATCAAAGTGGAAAATATCCACCATAGTCCGGGTTTAGGTTAGGCAGCAGAGCCTTCTAAATTGTTAAAAGACTATATCCTTCACATTTGGGCCAGGTATGTGTGCATGTCCCATGTCTTCACACTGAGACATTATAGCTTGCTCCAATATACTTTACAAGCCCACCTGCCTGGCAAATTTTAACACACAATACCTTCCATAGGTGTTAAGAGAAATTTACTGATATATCAGTAAATATTAGATCTGCACAGGAGCAAACCCAACAGTCATTGTTCTTTACCAATATGTGTGTTGTCAATAGTAGAAAGCCAAACCCAAAAAGGGGATACCCAGTTCTTTACACTATGTGTACCTCAAACTAGCAGAATGAAATTCAAGAAGAAAACAGTTAGGTTCTATATCAAGAAATCAGGAAAAAAACCCAAACACAAACACAAACAAAAAACCAAACCAACACAACCAACCCAGCCCTTCTGGCAGAGGAATAACATCTATTAGTAAGTTTTGGAAAGGGACAGATTTCTGATTACGGCACTGGGACTTGTAACCCAGGTGCTCTGTTTCCAGTTCCTATAAAAAACTCACTTTGGGACTTCAGGCAAGTTCCCTCACTGAGTAAAATGGAACAAGGGCTGTCACTCATCGTTTCTCTGTGTAGTTGACTTAGCCTGTAAGACCACAGGGGTGAGGTCTAGCTCTTGCTACACATTAGAAAAATGACCAGCACAACACAGCTTTGTTTTCCATTTTCACCACTGAGCACTATCTTATCAATAACTCCAACGGATTTAAAAGTGCTTGGAGGCCAAAAAAGAAAAATTAAAAACAGGCAATCCCTCACCAATGGTCTGTCTATCACTCACACCTTCACCCAATGGATGAATTTATCTGCTGGTGTTTCCCCTGCTGCTAGACACTGCAGGAGAGGTAAGAAAGGACATGGAGAAGGTAATGGTGTAAGCCCTGTTCTCCCATGGTGCAAATCTTGGATCCTGAAACATACACACAATATTTTCCCTCACACAGGAAGCAGATTTCAAAACTGGAGAAGCAAATTCATCCTTGGCACACATCCAAGCAAATGGACAACTCAGAGTAGACTGAAGCCCAATGGACTGCACAAGCAGCAGCCTGCTTTTCAGCAATGCTCTTCTGGCCATCACACCACCACACTTCAGATTAAAGGTCTACAAAAGCCTCCACTTCATCAGCCTCTATCAGGTATTTCCATGTCATACAAAACCTTAAGTGACAGAGAGAGGGAAGGGGAGAGGGAGGGAGGAGAACAACCACACTAAGGAAATCGAGTGCTGCATGCACAACTGACAAAAGCAATAAATATTTACCTCAGTTTAAAAACTTGAGCTGTTTTCCTTTCCAGTCCTATCAAATCACCTTCCTAATCATACCTACTTGTTATTTTTCCCCAAGGACATGAACACAGCTAGTAAAACAACTGCTTGAGGAAAAACAAAGTGTTGCTGGTGTGACATGAATTGCTAAAGAAATGCTGCTGAGGGCCTGACCTGAATGCAAGCTTGAGCCATGGCCTTCCAGCAATGCTGAAGACATGAGTCTGAAAATCACTTCTCTGTCTGTGTCTTCTGATTCAACCACTCCATGTTCACCTTTCAGATTACCAAACCCCATATTTCACTGTATTCCTAAATCAGGAGAATTGTAATGAAAATCTGAGCTCAGCTGCTTTTGCCTGAGCCTGAGATCTGCCACTTGAAATAAAGGGATTACTTTTTCAATGTCTATTAAATTATTTTTGCAAGGAAATTGTTTTAGCAGAAGCTACACAAATGCTGAACCTTTTGCAAGCTGTGAAGATCCACAGGAACTGAAGATCTTTCCTCCCATGACTGCTGCATTGTTTTACACAAGGAAGGATGAACAAGAGGTCAAAAGCAATGCAGGAGCAGGAGCCTCTGGCCAGCTTTGTGTGCTGAGGATGAGGAAGTCCCACTAGGAATTCACTCTGCATTATATAGAACAATGTGGTTTCTTTGCAGTGTCCAAAAATCCTGCCCCACCTCCTCAACAGTGGCACAAACAGCAAGTAAAAACTGCATTAAGATATTTCATCCTGTGCTTTGGCTGAAGTGTTAAATCAGGCTTCCTCCCACCACTCAAAGCTTGCTGAAAAAAAAAAGCCCCATACCCCCTGCAAAGCCAATATCCAGAAATAGGTCTTTGAATCCTTTCACATCCAAGATAGACAGAGGCAGAAATAAACTACTCTGTCTCCAGAATTACACAGAGAAATTAAAAGAAACATACTTTCAAATAGTCTAATGCAATTTAAACATGACTCTCCACTAAAGATGTTCTTTGAAACCTTCTCAAAGAACTACCAAGTATTGTTATAGTGTTACAAATAACAGCATGAAGTAATTGCAGATGGAAGGATGATGGAAAGGAAGAGGGTGCCTCATGCTCCTTCAGAGTTATATCTTCAGATGACCCTTTCACTCCAGCTGAAATTTCCCATTCCCTGTCCCAACAGTGGAGGTCTGCTGTGCCTTACACACTGGAGTTGCTAAGCTGAAGCCCAGGCTGAATAATAGTGCTTTTGTTTCAAACAAGCTCCAATTCCCATGGTTTCTTTTGAGATCTCTCTCCCCCTTCACAGATTCTATATTTTGCTGACTTTTCCTTAATATTTAAGTGTCAGCCAGCAAAGAATTGGCAACAATTGTGGGATGATTCCTTTCTCCCGTCGCCCTCTTTCAGGGAAAAAAAAGGATAAAGGAATTTAAAGCAACAGCCTACATGAAGCAGTGAAGCCTAGAGAGCCACACGTTTTCAGAGAGCATGAAGCTGTGAAGTGGAAGGCTTGGGGAGCTGGGGAGATGCAGCACACCACAATACCTAGGCTCCTTACTGTGTCACCTGATGTGGGATTTAAGGGCAATGGATCTGTATCACAGGGCTCTCACAGAGTCAGGTGCCACCTGCACAACTCCACTTGGTCCTGCCTGGAGGAGTGCCACCCCCACGAGAGCTCAGAAGCTGGGGAGAGCATCCTTCATGTCAAACTATTAAACATGGAGAAAACACTGTGAAGCCCTGGAGTGAGTTGAACAAGAAGCTATGTTTTCTTCCTGGCATGCTATGCAAGGGGAAGAACAATCCCTACCTTTCCACTGTCAGAATTTCTGAGTAGATCTAGGCTACTTACTACATGGACAAGCACCCAGTGAAGTCCAGGTGAACTATTTTTAATCAACACAAGGTGGTCTAAGCCATTTATCTGCTGTTGCCCCCTTAGGAACTTCCAGGAATGAGGATTTGCTACAAATGGATTCAATTGGCAGATGATTTTTTTTTTTTATTTGGCAAAGATGACAGTCCTCTTATATTTTCTGCCATAGCATTTGCAGCTTGTTGAACACAGCTAAGGTCCCCAAGGCAAGGGACAGCATGGAAAAAGAAGACAGGATAAGGACAAATAGCCCCAAACCTGGGAGCCAGACAGGCAGGACACTTGCAATGCCCAGGACACAGGTAAAGCTGACTTAGGGATCTCTACCAGCTTAGACTTCATGGGTATGAATTTGGGCTCTTTCTAATCTTTCACACAGGAGCCCCTGGAACAAACTGCCTGGCTTATTCACCCTCCCACCTTTTTCTCTTCCGTCTTCCCTAATGCCATTAGACCAAATGAAGTCCCAAGAGTCCCCAGAAACAGCTTTTCCATTGCTCTGGCATGAATACACTGGTTGCACACAGGAATGAGAGTTTAGCCTGGAGACATAAACCCAAATATACGGCTGTGTATGGTATGCTGAAAACTAACCCAGCACAGAGAGCTGCTTTTATGGGCAGGATTTGTTTTTCCAAATGGGATTTATTTAAAAGAAAATTGAATGGTTATAAAGAGCTCACTCTAACAATAACACAGAAAATGAATCCAGTGTTCTCTGCTGGCTTTGCTCTGTGGTACAATCCAGATAGAGGAATCTCCTTTAGAGGGTCCTGGCAGCAAACGACCTGCCCTGCAGAGCAATCCATGGGGAAACGGCTGGTTATAAGCTGGGACTCTGCTAATGATGGATCTTAAGGCAGGAATTGCACTGGGGGAGGCTATTGCAATGCCAACATGAGGAAGCGACCATGGAAACACTCTGTTTCAATAACCCACATCAATGGCACAGCAAAGCTCTAGGAGACAAGTGGGACTACCTCCTCCAGGAAATTGTTGGCCGTCTCCATTCCCCACTTCACCACCTTTGTCACCAGGGCCAGGACCCTGGAAGTGCAAAGGTCACTTATGTTCCCCTGATGCTCCAACTAGCTGTATAAAACTGCCTTTGTACAACCTTGTTTCAGTTTTGGTGGCATTTGAGAACTAACCTATGAGTTCCACAGAAGTATCTATCAATGAAAACCTGATGCTTCAGGTTTCTGCATAAGATGTCCATAACCTGGCCCATGGAATTCCTTAGCACTTGGGACCTTCCAACCATCACCCTCCACAAACTCTCTTCTCTGTCTGCTTTTCCCACAGTAGTACAATGTGCTGCTGCTTCCTTTGTCCTGTTTGTCTCCTCCAGTTTGGCCTTCAGCAGACAAATACACCCAGCCACCTAATTGCAGCTTATCTATCTGAAGAATAGAAATAAAAATGGTTCAAAGCTGTGCCAGGCGAGGTTTAGACTGGACATTAGGAAGGATTACTTTCCCTAGAGGGTGGTCAAACACCAGAACAAGCTTCCTAGAGAGGTCGTTGATGCCCCAGGTCTATCAGTGTTTAAGAGTCATTTGGGCAACTGTCTTAAAAACATGCTTTAACTTTTGGTCAGGCCTGAAGTGGTCATTCCATTGGACTAGATGACCATTGTAGGTTCCTTCCAACTGAAACAGTCTGTTCTATTCTATTCTAATTAGCCATGGCCATTAATGTTTCTGAAACAATTTGCTTCAGAACTACAAATCTACTTCAGTGACTAATTAGACAGACCATTCGATGTCTTTAATCTGGGGCACATCAAAGATCTTTCTTCTCCAATTAGTCAATGGGGTTCATTCAGTCCTGCCCAGAACAGTAAGCCATGCACTGTTGCACAGATGTTTTTCAAGCCACGAAGCAGAGAGGGTGCAGGGACAATTTTTACAGCTCTTACTGGAAACCTATTAAGGTCATGATATTGAGAAAGAGCACAGTATGGCCTTCATATTTTAAGCTTTGGAAATATCAACCCCAGAGTTAGAAGATTATTTATCCTGGAAGTCTGCTACTCAGCAGCTGCCAGGGCAGAGCTAATCAAGGGACTGGCTGCCCTATTAATCCTGACGTGTTCCCCAGCCCATAGCCTCCCATGCCTGCTCCACAGACAGCAGATAATCCATTATGCAAAGAAGTTCTGATGAAACCCCAGATGCAAATCATTTTTTTAACCTGCCCTGGTCACTTTAAGCTCCAGGCAGGGAAGAAGCAGCTGGCTATTTAACTGTTATGAACAGAAATCTGGAGATGTGGATGAACCCTGGGAGAACTGTTCCTTGAGATCACCTGATTCCACACCCTCCAAGAGCTCCACAGACTTCTCCTTTTTAGACAGACATCAGCTTTGCAGTCCTCCCCATAGATGCTCCAGTTTTAGTCCAAATTAGCTGCCACCTCCTTGTCCCAGTGCTCCTATGTATCCCAGCACTGCCCCAGTCTTCATCCTCCAACAGCCTGGGATGACACCTCCAAAGCACAAGGGAGCATCCCTTCCTTCTCCCATACTCCAGGTTTGACACTCAGCAGCCATCCTGCACTTGAAGTAGTGGCCTCCATTGCCTCTACCTCACATCAGCAAAGCTCCATCCTTTCTCCAGCAAAGCTTGAGGAACGATGTACTTACTGATCATTGGTGAGCCTAACACCACATGCTGACACCAAACCTACCAGACCTCACTCTGCCTTACAATTATCCTAAAGGAATTCAGATTTCAACAGTAATTTCAAATGTATGGGCCTGCCTTGAGGCAAAGTAGATTTATTCTGCACAAATCAGCTGTGCTGGTATCCCATATGATATGAGGAACTCAGTTATGTAGTAGCTCCCCAAAGAGAGACTCATCATCTTGCCCCACCATCCTTGGAACTCCACTTGCTATGTAGAGTCTGGAAGCCCCTTTTGATAACCAGAATCCTCACACAACACAAGCACTGTGCAAACCTCCCAACCCTACTGCAACCAGAGTCAGCTCTTACAGAGGTGTCTTCTTGCCCCACCTCCAAGTTAATGTGGAAGGTGGGGGCACCTGGTGGTGATCTCCTAATCAGTTCCCACCCAAGGCTGGTCAGACCCTGAGGGAAAACCAGTCAGGAGGGTCTTTCTTGCCTGGCTGAGGACATCACCCATATGCCAACCCTCATTCAGGGCTGCAGGTTTAACCCCAGCACTTCATCAAGCCAGTGAAAAGAGGTGATTATCCTGCTGTATTTAGCGTTGGCCTGATGTCATCTTGAGTATTCTGCAATTCTGGGCCCCACAATTTAGGAAGGATATAAAGGTCCTTGAATGTGTCCAGAAGAGGGCAACAAAGCTGGTGAAAGGACTGGAAGGAATGACCTACAAACAGCAGGCTTGTCTAATTTGGAGAAAAGGAGGCTGAGGGGTGACTTCATTGCTCTCTACAGCTTCCCAAGGAGGGGAAGTGGAGAGGGAGGTGCTGGTCTCTTCTCCCTAACATCCAGTGATAGGACCACAGGGAATGGTTCAAAGCTGTGCCAGGGGAGGTTTAGACTGGACATTAGGAAGGATTTCTTATCCAAGAGGATGGTCAAACACTGGAACAGGCTTCCTAGAGAGGTGGGTGATGCCCCAAGTCTGTCAGTGTTTTAAAAGACACTTACATGCTTTAACTTCTGGTCAGGCCTGAACTGGGCAGTCAGTTGGACTAGATGATAGCTGTAGGTCCCTTCCAACTGAAATAGTGTAGTCCTCCCTTCCCTTCTAGTGAAACCTAAATGGGGCATACAGATTATGCTACACAAGCAGTTTTCAAGACCTCTGAAAATAACCTGCAAGTAAATGTTTCTTTCACCATGACACTGGTGCATTTGCTGAGAAATCCAGTGTTACCCAGTGCTAAGGAAACCTTGTCAAGTAACTACTGGTGTTAAAAACAGAAATTTCCCTTACTTAACCTTTTGAGGAACAAGAGGTTAACAGAAAAGGTAAATTGTAAATCTTTTCAATTTAGAGAGACCTTTTCAACAGCATTTTCAAGGAAGTCGACTGCCAGAGTGTTCCCAGAATTAAACTGGAAAACTTGACACCTTTAACAATTTCCTGCCACTGTGTAACTGTCAGCGTTGCATGGCATGGGGTTTTGCAACCCAAAAGTTTGAAGGTTAGGAAACCTTTGCATTCATATGCTTTGGGGTTGTTTTCATACAGTTTTCTTTCCTCTGCACCCCACCATACCTGGCTGAGGAATCCTGGGAAAGGCAGTGTTGTGTTTTTTACAGGCCCTTCCATTCCCCATGAAACACCATGCAATAAAGATCTGAACAGGAGAGTTTTACACCACTTCCACGATCCAAAATAGTTCAAATCTGCTGCCCTTCGTGTCACATCACAAGATACAACTTTCACAAATGCTGGTGAAGGAGCAACCATTATTGGTGTGGCCACTACTTCCAACACAATTAAATCTAGACATGATGAACACTGTCCCTTTGCGAGTACACAAGTGGCACAGGTAAGGCTCAGACAGGAAAGTAAATACCCAGTGGTACTCAGTATCTAAATGCCAGAATCAGGAATAAAATCCAGGTTTCTTAACTCCTTGCCTCATGTTCAGTGTACTATGGCACCCCTGTCTCTGAGGTAAAGTGGAAATTTGGTTTAGCTACCTGTGCTAAACATAATTTAACCCTCTGGTTGTTGGGTTCATATCACACACAGATGTACACAGCTTTCACTATCTTATCACCCGAGCTAAACTTTTTTAAAAAAATCACAGTTCCTCACTATCACCTTAGATAAACTTTTCTTTTTAAAAATCAGTTTCTTTTTCTGTCTCTCTCTCACATGAATTTAGCAGTCAAATGAGCATCATTAAGATCACAATGAACATTCACTGTCACCAGCATGGAAAAGATCCCAATATTTTACTGTTCCATTCAGTTTATGACAGAAGAAAGTGCTGGCTTTCTTCTTCAGAGGTGTTCTAGGCCATTTTAATCACTGTGAAGACATTCAACATTATAAACAGAAACCAGAAAGCATCACCCGAGGAAGCACATGAGGAGAAAAGCAAAAGAGCTAACAGGAAGGGAGCTCACATGGGAGGAAGAGACTATGACTATAGAAAACGTTTCTACTGTGCTGTTAATTATTTCAAACCCATCCTCACCATCCCCCACAATAGGATATTTTTTGATTTATTTTTTTTCACAACAGAAGGAGCATTTGAGACAGGAGAAGGCATTTGGTTCAGCTGTCTGCTCTCAGCCCTGCAAAACCACAGGGCACTCTCTGTATTTCCACCTCCACCGTGCCGGGGAATGACATCACCTCTGCTTGAGGGGGCTGGCAGGCCAACAAAAATAACTGTTACTGACCAAGAGTGCTATTGCAAGGAATATTTTTGGAACCGTGCTCCGCATTCCACCGAGTCCCCTGCTTCCTAGTCCAAACATATCATGGCCTAAAAATTCCTCGCATTTTCTATGCAGTGTTTCCTTTGGGCTTGCACAATGGGGCAGTTCTTCTGCTCAGCAGCGCTAGTGTTCTGGAAAGGGAAGGGGAAAAAAAAAGGCTGAAGCACTAAATAACCCTAATGGCAACCACAGGGGCCACAGTGTTATTTTTGGGTCAGAAAAATGATGCAGAAGGCAACAGAATCACCTTAGATTTACCTTCCACTGCACTTTGCTGAACAAAGGGCCAAAGAGTTTGGTCATTTCTTCCACGTGGCGGTGAGAGGGACTCACCTATGTTTGTGGCATAGACCCAGCTATTCAGTGGGGTTTTGCATGGCAAGAGGAGGCCAGGAGGATGTGGCAGCACCTCTGGGACTGTGCAGGGGTAATGTAGCCCCAAAACCTCCTCACCTCTGTGCTCAGCTGCCATCAGCTGCAAGAGGAAAAAGAAAAAAAGAGCCAAATTCTAGGTTGTGTCCAGACTGTGCAGCAGCCATCATTTTCCCAGAGGAAAGAGGAGTCCCCAGTGGGGACTCTCCCTCTTAACATCCCACCCAAGTGACACTGTACCAATCTCTTTCACTCCCACGTCTCTCAGTTTATTGACATAAGGTCTTCTGGAGCCTTTCTTACTAGCAAACAGATGATTATGCCAAAATCTGTATACCTAAAAATATTCCAGCCTAAGCCAAGCAATGGAAAAAACCTACTCCTTCTTCACTATGCATTTCTATATATTTTTTTTTCCTCCTTCATTGGAAGAAAGTAATTTTTTCTTATTATCAAGATTAAAGTCATGGCTGATCTTGCAGGGAGAAGTTACACATACCTAAGCATTCGTTCCACTCCAGCCCTGCTCTGTCCCAGGCAGAACTGTTTACCCAGTTCTGGTACAAATTTCTATTTGAATAGAAAGAGAGACTATTAAACAACACATGCTTTCCTGGCCAATACTTTGTTTCTTTTTTTAGCTGTCCAGATAAGAAAAACAATGCAGACAAGAAACTAACAGGGAGCATAAGGAGGCCACCGATGTTCTGCATAAGATATAGAAAATCCCTTTACCTTTTTGTAGCTCTGTTACTCCACCAGTCCTCGACCAACTTCCTCTGTTTATACTACAAAGTTTGGGACTTGCTTTCTGCTGTGCTCTTCCCTCTCATAGTTGGGCCTGGAAGCACCGTTTACTAAAAATCTTTCTATTTTTTTAAGGTATTTAGATTCACTGCACATCCACAAACAGACCAATTGCCATTAAACTGTTTTCAAACACAGGAAGAGCAAAGAAAATTCACTCTTTGGGGTGTTACAGTCGAGAGACAAGGAATGGGCTGGGGAAATCAGTATTTAGGTGGAACTAATTAGCAACAACTAAAAGCTAAATGACAACGTAACCCATGGCCCCCTTGTGGGATATTCTAAAATGGCTGTGCATGTCTGAAGCTTTTCAAGGACTTTCACTATCTGCTCGGTCTAGTGCTTTCACAGCTCAGATAAATCAGTATTTTCAACCACAGCATTCAGCCTGTTGCCCGGCGGGATAATTCCCCAGTCATAACTTCCAGAGATACAGAAGCACACAAAATATGATCTCTTTTATTAGGCTAATAAAAATCAGAAAGTATACTGTATAAATTTTATAGACCTCAAAGGTCTATCTTCTGCAGGAGGAAATTGGGACTTCAGGCTACTGTTAGAACCATAACAGAGAGAAAAATATTCATCATCAGCTTTGGAAAACCCAGCAGACAGAAGCCACCAGCAAAGCGAAATAACGTTAACCGTAGGCTTACCTGAATCTCTCCTCTCTGTGGAGCTCTTCCATGTCACGGTTTCAGCTTGCAGGTTAACGCTTCTAGAGCCAAAAAAGGGCCAACCAGCGAGAAAAACACTTCTGGCTCTCAGAGCCTACCCCGAGCAGGCAACTCTGTACTATCAGAATGCGAGGATAAGGGGCGCAGGGGTCTCCCCCGAGCTCCTCTGCCCGCCGCGCGTGGGGTG
>NW_008612759.1:0-6014 GCF_000691845.1 Merops nubicus
GGTCTGCTAGCGGGGTGCTGGGTCACGGCTGGAGCGGCAAAGGAGCGGCTTTCGGCTCAGAAAATGAACCACAAACCCTGAATCTGCTGTGAGTCCGGCAAAGTTATCACCCTGAAAACCCTGTGTCTCTAAAAATGTTGAAACTTAACTGTGACTTGGGTACATCATATAACAAACATAGATAAAAGGAGAAGGGAGTAAGCTTTAGAAAGCAAAACAAAGTTCAGGCTTCACATTTTTACCGGCGCCGGGTGCTCCCTGCCTTTGCCCCAGCAGGGACAAGCTCTGCCCGAGTCCTGCAGCCCTTCCAAGGCTACTGCTGCCCACACCGCCAGGAGGGCAAAGCCTCAGAGGCCCTGGAATAAGTAACATGGACGCTTTTTCTGTTCTGGATACTATATTACTAACAATTACTTCACTATCTGCTTCTCTGCCGTTAAAATTTGTCTCTACTTCTGTTGGAAAAAAATAATGAACCCTATGTTCTAGAAACCATCTTGTTACAGTATGCGGAGCATTTAGCATTAGTAATTATTTACCTCTGCTATGTCACGTTGGATATGAATGTAAAAGGTAATTTCCAATGCTTCCCTAGTATTAAATCACAAAAGTGAATTATTTGTCAAGCTTCCCCCAAATGCATAAAAGATCAAATCTAGGTGTGATTTCTCTTGCTGCATAACGCATCTGGTCTGGAACAGCAGAAGTATCTGGAGTACTTGATGATGCTCGAGTCCAGGCCTTCACAGCCTGGGACACTGCAATCCAGTGGTTTGGAGATGATGGTACGGCACTGAAGGACACGGAGCACATACCTGTTCCTGTGAGTCCTGGTCTTCACTCTCAAATGTTCTGCCACCCAAATGGGAGGTGAAACATTCAGGTCATTTACACCTAAGTGAGCGTCAGGAAATGGCCGAGTCGATGGGAGCAGGGGAAGCTTTGTCAGGCTGAAGGCGTTTCTCACACCTGGCACTTTGAAAGAGAGGGCACTTTGCTTTCATCACCTGATGAAAAACTCCATTTCTCCACAAAAAGCTTTGATGTGGGGCCTGGGCCTGCAGCACATGCCGGCAATACAAGATGGCCAGTGCCTGGGCACCGCTCAGAGGGCTTGCTTTGGGGCTGGGGGACTAAGGAGAGAGTGCAGGGGGGTGCTTTGGGGCTGGGGGCCAGCTGGGGGGCCAAGGAGACAGTGCAGGGGGGGGCTTTGGGGGCCAGCTGGGGCTTTTAGGAAAGAATTCTGGGCTGTGCTTTGGTGCTGGAGAGCAGCTAAGCTCCTGGCAAAACTTGAAGGAAGAAGGGCCAGAAAAAAGTGTTGCATTTTTAACTGTTCTCTCCAAACTTGCAAGAGTTTATCTATCACTGAATTAGAAAAGCAGAATAGATTAAAAGTGCTCTCTAGTCTGTTTTTTTAAAGATACTATAAATATAATTTATAATAAGCTTGTTTAGTAGTTAGTAAACATTCAGAAAAAAATACACAAGAAAATATAAGGAACAGCCAACCACAGGTATGTGCACAAGAACTTCTGATGTATTAATTCTGCCAGAAGAATCTGCCAGAAGAATTCTGCCAGGAAAAGCAATAATCTTACTAAGAATCAATTTAAGCAAAACGCAACAAAATTAAAATTGACAAATTTGTATCTCTCACAGATGAGACAGAACTCCAAATTGCCACATCGACTTCCAACAGCCAGAGGTGCGGAGGAGAACCTGCAGGCATAACACAGAACGCCAGTTCAGTTGTCACTTAGGATTTCACAGCCTTAAGCATTAATTATAAAGAAAATTCACATGCAGGATTATTTGTAAAATTATCTCTCAACTTTCCACATGAAATTGCCAAGGAATTGGATATAGTTGCAGTGTATTACTTGGCTCATAAATCCACATTATTAATAACTGAGGTAATCAGCTTGTGCAAGATTATTCTCTCACACTTTCTTATTAACTACGATGCAATTACAAGAATGACTTGGGTTTCTGAACAGCCACCTCGGTGCTCACTTTCATACACAGTGAAAAAAGAAATAAGCCCTTCACAATAAAATTGCCATCATCAGAAAAATGAAATCAATTATGTAATTTGAAAGAATAAAGAAATTTAGACATAGTTATTAACACCTCATACAAAGCAACGCCTCAGTATAAAATCACTGAGATGCTTTTCTAGAGGTGAAAAAACCTGAAATGAGCCAAGTTCCAGCAGGAAAGCATGTCCTCCAGGACCTGTTACAGACAAAGCACACTTGCCTGCCATGTGTGAAACCTCTCTCTGGTTGTAGAACAGTTGGTACTGTGCTTTCTGGCAAACAACATCAGAGGAAGAAAAATACTTGGACACTTTGTATGTTCAATTCCAAAACCATTTAAAATCTCCCATCAAGCCAGTGCTGTCTCTGGTGTGTGCTGGGCTATAGCTCCTCAACCTTGTAAATACCTAGAATCATTGAATCCTTAAGGCTGGAAAACACCTCTAAGATCATCAAGTCCAACTGTCAAACCAACGCTACCATGACCACTAAACCATGTCCCAACATGCCACATCTACACATTTTTTTAACCCTTCCAGGGACGGTGACTCCACCACCTCCCTGGGCAGCTGGGCCAATGCCTCACCAGTCTTTCAGGAAAGAAATTCTTCCTAATACCCAATTGACACCTAGCCTGGCACAACTTCAGCTCATTTCCTCTTGTCCTGTCGCTGGTTACTTGGGAGTAGAGACCAACACCCACCTCACTCCAGTCTGCTGTCAGGGAGCTGTAGAGAGCCAGAAGGTCTCCCCTGAGCCTCCTCTTCTCCAGACTAAACACCCCCAGGTCCCTCAGCCTCTCCTCATCTGACATGTTCCCCAGAGCCTTCACCAGCTTTGTCACCCTTCTCTGGACCCACTCCAGCCCCTTAAGGTCTTTCTTATCCTGTGGTGCCCAAACCTGAACCAAACACTCACAGTATCTAGAGATGTTCTGAAACACCTGCAACTCTGTGTTTTCAAATAGCTGACTTATTCTGTTTGCTGTATCAGTGCATCTTAATCCATGCTGTTATCAGCCCTATCTCCTAGCAAGCATCAGGGTACGAGGAGAGGTGCAGCAAGGGTGTCTGCTGATGTAGCAGCAATCATTCCTGTGAGCGACACTGCTCTGGGCACAGTCCTTTCCCAAAAGCAGGTCCCAAACTAGCCATGCCCCCAACTCTCCAGACCAGTGCAGACGAGCTCTGCTGCTCTTTGTGGTCTGCAGCTCTTGGGCAATGCCATTCCCAGCAGCACCCAGCCCCTCTGTGCCTGCAGGCAGAGGTGAGGAGGGGATGGCATACCTCTGAGGGAGGTGCCTAGCTGCTTTTCCATCTGCAGTGACAACAACAGTGGCCCGTCTGCCCAACAGGCAGCTGTGAGGTATTAATACAAATAACATTCTTTTTAAACTCTTCTCTCTCATGGCTTTGGGAAATCTGGTTACAGTCAGCTGAAAAGAGCCAGCTGTTCTCCGAAGATTAGTCTCTAGCTCCTCATTAGCATGCATGAAAGGCTCTTACTGTCTCACAAAACCGTACCACCAAAACAGGAGTGACAGAGGTCACCATGAACTGAAGAAAGGATAAGATCTAAGTGTGACAGAGCTAGGCCACTGGTGAAATAGTTCCGCTACTGTTTTCTCCATGCTGGCACAGATGTGACCTGCAAGGGAGTGGAGCTTCTTGCCAGTGAGAGTAAAAGAATGTCACTGAGGAGGACACTTGTTACTCCAGCAACACAGGCAACCCTGGTGCACTCCCAGATGTGCCATGCAGAAAGGGCAGAGCCTTCCTCCTGGCTCTTTCTATTCTATACAGCTGTAGATTGTGAGAGGTGTTACTCTGAATAATGCTCAGCTCTTTGGGGTCCGCAGCTCTTGGGCAATGCCATTCCCAGCAGCACCTAAACTCTAACTCTAAATCAAAGACATCAGAAGATAGGTTCTTTAATTGTTTCTATTTTCCTCTTAATTGTTTTTGCTGTTGTGAAAATAATCAGCAATAATAGAAAGCTTTGCAGCACTAACTGAAAGCTTTTAGGGGAAAAGCAAATAATGTACCACAATAATAAAGAACCTGTTAATGCTCATGGAGTATTTAAGTTGAAAGAAGATGCTGTTTTTACTGCTACATTGGGATGTAGCTTGGAACAGAACAGCATAAAAAGTGTAAGAACAAAGGACTACCCTGAGAAATGTGGCTAATGGTTGAGGTACTGCTACTTCTTTGGTTCCTGTAATAGAAGTTACAAGTTTCTTATCTACATAATCGTAAAAATAACCTTATATTTACTAACAGTTAAGCTGATATTACTTGTTACTCAGATACTTTAAGAGCAGTATTTTCTGATGTCTCTTCATTTACCACATGAGAAGTGGGTCTGGAGATTACCTCCTGCTGTAAGAGAAGGAAGATACCTGGAAACTCCATCATTTGTAGAGGTTCTTCAGAATTTTTCAGGAGGAAGTACTTGAGATTCCAATATCTTAACCAGATTTTGTGTGTGTGCATGTGGTATTTCAAATTTTGATCTGAAAACTATTTCCTGCCTTGCTTGAATTATATATTCTTCTTTGCTATTACATTTTGTTTTCTAACAAAGTTTATATCTGCAATACTTGCACTAGAGAAACTCCTGTGGAATTCAGTATATATAAAGTGAATCCAGTAGGATTAGGCCTGTCTATTGGTAAAATAGGTAATTTCTGTAGAAGGTTATCAAACTTTCCAGATGTTGCATCTATTTCCAATTTTGGTTAAGTGTAATGAATATGTATTTTAAAGGAGAGTTGTGAAACTGAAAACTGAATCCCCTCATCTCCAGTTTATTTGTATACAATGTTTTCCCAGGTTTAGGATTCTATTTCTGTTTGAAATTCTGACAGTGAGTATCATCTTAATAATTCTAACAACATCCTTCCTGTAGGATAACAGTTAAGGAAAAGTCTCTGAATAATAGAGAATAAACTCATTTAACTGATGAGTATAGTTCATAAGATGTTGCTATTTGAACAGTTCAGAAGGAAGACAAGGTACTTCATACATTTGCTAACAAACGGACTGAAGCATTGCTTGCCATAGCTGAAGACATTTTGTAGTTGCTATGAGAAACTAAAGCAAGCTTGGGAGCTGTTGTGGTTTGAAGCTTGGAATGGGGGCGTGACCTTCCAGCAAGTGGGAGGACCCGGGTGGGAGTGAAACCATTGTATTCCCTCCCCTTCCCACACACACTCTGATAAGAGGCAGGGAGTGGTTTCTAATTTCACTCCTGCCTTGGAGCTCGGAGAGGGAGGTTGTCCTTTCACTCCGTGGGACCCTGGAACCATTTCTGAGGGTTTTGTATATTTTATTTTTTGTACTTTTCCCCAAATCTTTGTATATATTATTTTCCTTACCTCCCTTTTTCGTTTTCTGTTCCTTGTTGAACAATATACTTCCCTTTTTTTCCAAAGTGTCTCTCTCTCTCAGGGGGGGAGAGGCAAGTACATAGTTTTGTTCGGTGTGGGTCCTGCCCTGAACCCCTTTTTACACGGAACCAGGACAGGAGCCTGCAAAAATACATCTTTGCAGCTAAAGGATTCCATTTTCTATGTCTGCTCACTCTTTAGTCTTTCTTTGTTTGCATGTGGCACAGAAAGTGCCTGAACAAGTGACAGGAAGAAAAGAGGATCATTACTGTGGGTATGTCTCCAAAGAGCTGCTTCTTATTCTTTAAGTTTGGGGTAGTTTGTTTTTGTTTTTGTTTTTGTTTTTCCCTTTAAGGAATGAACATTCTCCTCATACAGATATTTAGATATTAAAAGTAATTGGAGAACTAGTATGGTTTTGATCTGCTTCCTTAATGACAGATAGTAATGGATGGGTTTGACTGACCGCTGTCATTCTCTGCAGCCTCTGTTCTGCAGCCCCTCTCAGGATGTGACTCCACATCCTCCCTGTGTGGCTCCTGGCCCTGCAGCACCCCATGAGATGTGGCTCCACATGCCCACTG
>NW_008612759.1:6032-25158 GCF_000691845.1 Merops nubicus
CTGAACCTACTCACCACGTCACTCCACAGGACCACTCTGAACCCAGCCTCTGCAGACAGGGTAACTGTTGGGAATGGAGATTTTCAACCCCAAATCTCTCATGTTAGATACCTAAGCCCTATTTAATGGCTTACCTAAATTGGGCTGTTTTTCAGAAACAGTGAACCTGGTTTAGTTTCAAAGAGCCAGAGAACTGATTGACCCACAGTTATGCACCAGATTTCCATTCAAATGCAGATTTCCTGCATTAAAATGCTGGAATTTTATGAATGCCATAGCAACTGAATCAGAAAATGAGGAAATCTGGAGCATGAGGCATGGAAGCTTGTATCTGTTTTTCTCTAATGAGCTGAAACACCA
Organism: Merops nubicus; assembly: GCF_000691845.1. Taxonomy (NCBI): domain Eukaryota; kingdom Metazoa; phylum Chordata; class Aves; order Coraciiformes; family Meropidae; genus Merops; species Merops nubicus. Next base: position 6,393 of record NW_008612759.1, read on the forward strand.
TAAGTGTGCATTTCCTCTTTAAATTCACATTGCACATTTGGATTCTATGCTTCACTTGGCTGAAGGTCCTTCAGTGCAAACCAGGCATCTCTGCATGTGTAGCGGGTGAGATACTGGTTCTGCGAAACACTCTGCAACTTCTGCTGCTGACTTCAACAAAACAATGATTTTGTTTGACTGCAGTTAGACTAACTGGACCTGAATAACTGTGAGTTTAATAGGATTCCCTGATCTAAATAGTGAGAGGCCATCCTCGTATTTCACCAGTCCCTTCTACAAGGCAGTGTGCTACACACAATATATTGCCCAAATAATGTATCAATAGCAGTATGTGTAAGACTGTTTTTTCTACACATTTTGAAAAACGTGCGTTTCATTTTATTATCTTTCTTCTTCATGCTATTATAAGTGTCCCTAAATTCAACTCTAAACCCACTAATTAGCTCAAATACATTTTAATTAATGGGATTTAGTCTGTTGTTGTGTGCACCAAAATGCAGCTATATGGTTTCTCAAGTTTTCCAAAGTTGTCTGCTCCTATACAAAGGAGATCTCCCACTGTCCCTCCAGGTCTCCTGTCCAGCGGCCTGTGCTCAGTGCAGAGCAGTAAAAGCCAGAGCAGAGAAGTTGGGTTTCTTTCCAAACCCAGCCTCGCTAGCACTGTGGAGCAGTGTCTCAACAGACCGAGATGACAAGGTGCTTGCACAGGTCTCAGTACCACAAAGTGTTACGGAAGCACACTTTATGAAGCACACTTATTGGATGGTTTGTAACTGGTAGTTCTGGCAATTCTAGAACTGATAGGTGCAGGCATGAGTAAGATAAAAAGGAGAGGGGGTGCGTAAAACTACTGCAGGAAAGAAAACAAAGTCCTTCAGCTGAAACAACAGCAAGTGAGAAGCAGAGCGTGAGAAGTCTGAGAATTCACACAACACTTCTCATGAGACTAAAAAGAGAGGGAGAAGATGGGGATAGAGACTGAGCCAAGAACAGAACAGAATCCCAAAAGAGAACTCTGGATTCAAAAGGAAGGGAAAAAAAGAAGTGGACGGACTAAGTGTGGTTTTGCCAAGGGCTCGTGTCTGAAGGAGAACAGCCAGAGCACTCTGCCCGAGCAGTAAATCTGGCTGAGATTATTACTTTTATCTGTGAAACAAGTCCCTTTAGACAAAACACTTTTATTGCTTTTCATTTGGTTTCAAAATGAGTCACAGACTAATTTTATCCTTTAAATCGAACTGAAGGTAATCAAGACCTTGAAAAAAGCATTCTTCCAGAGAAGGAATACTGGACCCAAAATAAGCAGAAACTTGGTCCAGCATAGCTGCCATGGAGAATAAGCAGTATTATAAATGTTAATGAAGAGTTTAAATACTTTTCAAGTTACTCAAAAAAACTTAGGACAAGAGTCATGCAAGCTTATTTATCCCATCAGGCCAGCGTGCCTAAGTGTGGGCCTAACAAAGAGCAGACCGCACGGGCAGTTTCAAGTCCACATATTTTACCTAGTTGGGAAGAACTGTAACAGGCGAGAGCCCTTCCCAGAGGACAAGGATTTACTCAGCCGAGTTCCACTGAGTTTGTAAAGGCCTTGCAAATACCTGGAACTGGAGGCGAACATGGCACTCACTTGATGGCCATGGAAACAAAACACAAGCTGCCCTGAAGGCACTGGGACACCTCCTTGGATATTCATGGCCCGAGCAGCAGTGCTGGCTTTCAGCAGGCTGCAGGAAGCTGGAAAAAGTCATTTGAGCTAGTACACGGACTGAGACTTCTTGGTGGTTTTACAGCCTAGGTGAAAATGCTCTGTGATCTTCTGGATGATTAGAAGGAACTCTGTGGATTGTGGTTCCTGTGACCACACTGCTCATACCTATACATGGCCTTACATACAGTGCTTGGGGTTTTTAGGTTTTTTTTGTGTTTTGGAAGGAGTTTTTTCTAATGTTGAATTATGCTTCTGAGACATGGAAGGAAAAAAGGTAAGGGTGGATTAAGGTACACACACATACAGCAAGAAGTTTCTTCGCAGCTCTCAGAAGATTTTGCCTGGCTTCTTCTTAGCAAGCTCTGTGCTGTTAAATACATGTGTTTGGATTCATGTGTGGTGTCAAAGTGCTTATGTTTAATTTACAGTTTTATTCAAAGTTTCTCAGGAGATGAAAGACAAATAAAGTAGCTGAAAAGATTTTAAGATTTTAAAATGCACTCTGAAAGCAAGAGAAAAATAATTTAGCATTCATGTCATTACTTGGAAAACCTAAAAAGAATTGCAAGCAGCAGTTTGTCTGTGATACTGTGAAGTGCTTCCTGTTCATGTTTCTGCATGTTCTTTCTCTCTTAAAAGATTGGACAAATAAGAAAAGAGACACTAAAATGCTGGCATCCTCTGTCCTACAGCATTGAACTAAGCTGGCACTCGTCAGACCAACATTTAGAATACCCTGCTGCAGGGCCAGTGTGGCCACAGGCTGGGTGGGAGGCTGCTGAGGCACTGGGTAACATTCCCAGGCAGCCCTGGGATGCGGCTCATGCTCTTCTTTTATTCAGTGATAAAAGCCAGAAGCTAGAAGGAAAGAGAGAACATGTTTTTCTCTCTAAGAGAAAAGAATGTGTTACAAGCTAGTTTATTTAGCTTGATTCCTACTTGCTCTGTATCATAATTAATCAATTCTTCAAGTAGCAAAATAACTGAAATAAAGTATCTTGGTCATCCCACTTGGAGTTATATAGGCTCTCTGATAAGAGCAATTATTTTTAAGACCTAGCTCAAGGATGTTAAATATCAGATACAAGGGCTTGCAAGAGGTCAGCTCTCATGTGCTGGATGGGAGAGAATGCTCATTTTTGTCAAGCAAGATGTTTGTCCATCCAGATACTTTCTATGGATTTTCCTGTATGCAGGTTTGTGTGTGCATTTGTGGACTCCTGTGACTTGGCAACAACCGTACAGCAAAGCTCACAGGAAAGGAATTTGGTCTTATGTTACAGTCTGAGCCATGGCACAATCCACACCTCGCGAGCTGTGTAACTAATAATTCTTTGTGATTCATTCAGTTAAGCCTGTCCAAACTCTCTTGTAAATACTCCTAAATTAATTTACTGATTTAGGAGTATTAATTTTTAAGCTCAATTCATACATGCCAGGTTTAAACAGATTCAAGTGCATCCAGTGGGTATACAATAAAAATTATAGTCCACCATGTACAACTGTGATGCAGGGGGAAGTCCCACAGTAGGTTCCACACTGAATTTAGGCCATCTGAGGAAGAAACAAAGTGCAAATCAACTATCATCCACTATAAACAGTATGATGGCTTTTCTTTTTTACCTCATTTTTTTTAGTGGGATAATAATAAATAACTTCTTAGAGGAACTAATGATCCGCACAGCAATTTAAAACACCAAAGAAACGTATGGAAGTTTTCTGTGGAACATGAAGACATGCATACACCTTAACAACACAGACCCGTGCTCTCCTCTCATACTCTGATTCTCTTTTCTTTGCTGTTGATGTTTAACTTTATTTCTGTTAATGATAACATTCACCACAGTACCTCAGAGCATGAGGAAACAGGTTCTGAAACAGCCTTCAGCACCAAGGAGTCATCAGAACTGGAAATACTCGGATCCTACCTGAAGACAAGGCAGAACCATTTGACCAGCTACACAACACTGGTCACTTCTGGTTAGAGATAGGTGATTAACCACTGCCCCGGGCCATGAAAGCTCCCAGGTCTGGCAGCAAGCCCCTGGCTCCCACCGAGGGCACATCCAGATCTCTGTGAGAGATCTTCGGCAAATGTCAGCGTTCTGAGGGTGGCTGCAGCCACAGTCCATGGCAAGGAACAGGGAGAAGGTCTAGATGGCTCTTTCTAACTCAGCCACAGGGATTACAAGAGGCAAAATCTTTTGCACGGAGTTTGAAAGAAATTGTTTTCTGCCCTCCATGAGCTGGGGGGATCACTCGGGTGGCACCTTGGTGAAGAAGGCATGGGAAGGCTTTTCCCAAGTTCTCCTAGGCTTTGCAATGGAGCCTTTCTGCACAGCCTTCTAAGTGTCAAGCTGCAACTAATCAGACATTCAAAGTTTAAAAAGCCATTCCCAAATCTCCTGATAATTCCAAGAGAATTTTTTAAGCCAGAAGTAAGATACATTAGAAAGGACAGCCAGCTGCAGATGTTCTTATCCTTGTGAGTGAAAACCTAGAAATACTTGAAATATTCCAGATAGTTATGACTGGCCAGCAAACGCCACAGCAAATATCTATCTTTGTTTTAAGTAAACTATTAACAGAACAGTCCAATCACAATGATAAAAAACACGCTAATATTCTTGGACTGAACTATTAATTGTAACTAGCCATCCAAAACTAAACCTACAAAAATTGAGACATTTCCAACAAAGGATAAAGCATCTGAAGAGCAAGCTTCTGTGACAGAAAAGGCTTGAAAGCTCATCTTTGAAACATGGGAGAGTTATTAGAAATCCACTGTATTGCAACAAAAGAGGTCTGCTCTAAAATTTAAGTCTAAAAATAGTCTGTCTCACAGAGTCCTACTTTGAGTGAAATATTTATGTAAACTACAATATAATTAGAAACCTTTGCCCTTTTCATAGTAAAATTCTGATTCTTAATTACTGAACTGATTTAATTCATAGTCATGATTTCAGAAAGAAAACTGTATTTTAACAACAGTCCATACCTGGTTTAATAAACTCCTTGCATTATTGCTTTTGGAGCGATTTAAAGTATAAATACATTTGGCATTATATACAGTTGGTATTTTGAAACAGTTTTGTGAGGGAAAAAAAATATTTCTCAGTTCTTCCAAATTTTATGTCAGCATATACACAATTCAAACACAGCAGGGAAATAAAATCTTCAGTTTAAAAATCTGCATTTGTTACAGGAAGTTCTACAGAAATAGGAAATTGATATGGAAAGGGAGAAGGTAATGATATAGCAAACCTTTCCTTCTGGTTTCGTACATCTTAATCCTGCAAGAGCTTGCTTTTATAAATCCCATGCAATTTATTTTTTCCACCATGTTTCAGTTAATTGCACAGTCTTCAAAAAATTAGAGCAACAGATTGCAGCTACTCTGCTCCTTACACTGTCTGTTTAAAAAGATCAGCCTGAACAATCTCAAACCTTAGCATTCAGCTTTTTTTCATAAGGTACAGTTCTAGTTCCTTTTTCCCTTGGAGGTAAGCACAATAGAAGTATGGCCTTAATCCACTAAAAACATTGAGGGGAATCTCATTCATGTGATAATCCATCCCTGAAGATATTGTGGGCAGCCCTTGCCATGGCCAGAAGTCAGCAGGAGCCAAGCAAGGTGTCCCTCCCTGCCCGTGTTCTCCCCTCCCAGGGTGCTGCCCGGTGGTGCTCAGCACAGCAACACCAGAGAGCAACGCAGTCTTCAGGGATGAACACTGAAACACTGCTTTTATTCCACATGCCTCTATTAATGAATTATTGGGCAATTTTGGACACATTATTAAATATACATTTGGTGCCTTGGTGAGGCACTGGACCAGGCTGTGCTGCCCAGGGAGGTGGTAGAGGCACCATCCCTGGAGGGCTTCAAAAGATGTGTAGATGTGGCACCTGGGGACATGTTTTAGTAGTCATGGTAATGTTGGGTTGATGGTTGGACTTGATGATCTTAGAGGTCTTTTCCAACCTTAATGAGTCTATGATGTTATATATGCTCATTAGTATAAATGCACATATTTTTTTCCCTAGTAATCTACTTTACTTCTGTCCACAGGCACTGCAGGCATCCACAGCTGCCTGTCTTTACCAGACCTGCTGTCCAACGAACCTTTTTCTGCTCAGAAACAGCAAGACCTGGGCTCAGAGAAAGGGACAGAGACAGGAGTGGGGACAAAGACAGGAGTCCTCTGACACTCCCAGAAATGCACCCAAAGCAGACCAAATGGCCACAGCCCATTCACCAGGGACAGGACTGCTGGAGAAGCTGTAAGGAGGCTGTCCAGGAGGGATTCAAGAGGCCTTGGCAGGGCTGTAGAAGCATGTGAAAAGTCCCTGGGTGACTGATACAGCAGTCCTGAAGGAAAAGAGAGCTGAATGGGGAGCTCTGGCTTCTTGCCCATACAGCTCTTGATTTCTTTACTCAGACTGTTAAGAGAGGAACAAAACAATGCCAAGCATGTTGCTTAGCAAGCTGAGTTAAAGCAAGTTCTTTTCCTCTTTTAGCACATGTATTTTCATTACTCATGTACCTGCATGTATTCATGTACTCACATAGACCTTCCTTAAAAAAACAGTTAGCTAAGAAATCACCCTCTCATTGAATATTTTTCTCAACCTGTTGTTGCTCATACCTGTCAGAAGAGAACTTGGCATGCCTTGCACATTTCCAAACCTGCTGGGGAGAGCAGCTGAGGTTAAGGGTATTTAATAGACTGTCAGTATATACGTGCAGGACGTGTTTGTTTGGGGAAATACAAATATTCAAAGCTCACTTGTCACTGACTAAAAAGTCTCTTTATCACAAAAGGCGCTATTTTCCATTGTCCCTATCCCTCCCAAAGGGAACAGATAATTCTCTCATTTATGCAATGGGAGGACAGGCAAATAATGAATCCGAAAATGGGTTCCTCCTTCCTGCAGCTCCTAGTAACCAGAGGTGATGCCAGGATGGTAGGGTTGTCCATTTCTAAAACACATAGAACTTTGCCCAGGACTAAGAACAAGATACCAAAAGGAAGGCAGCCACTGCACACACAAAAGCTCTTGTTATGGCAGAAGAAAAGCCCAGCATGGTTTCAGTTCTGTATTTAAAAAGTACAGTATGAGAAGCTCTTCACAGAGGCAGCTGAGCTAGCAGTCAGAATAGACCCACATTAACAAGCAAGGAAGCAGACAACTTTGGAATCCATTAAAAGAGAGATTTCAGGACTTTTTTTTTTTTTTTTAAATAAAAAGATCCACTTTCTCCACCAGGCTGTACACCATCATTTCACTTACACGTGCTTCACATTTTGTCCATTCTTGTTTTCTTTGAAGAAGTGAAAAGACTGTTCTGAAAAAAACACAATGGAACAGAATAGATTTAGATGTACATTTGTGATAAACGCCATTCAAGGCTGTTCACTTAATGAAGAGGAAAATTAATAAAGGAGTCTTTTTAAAAAAACAGCAACATGTAAAGTAGGGACAGTGGTGTGATTCTTAAAAAACTTAGGAATTATTTCATCCATTTTGACAACTATTAAAGGTAAGACAAAAAGCACAAGTGTCCTGCCTTAGAGGTTAGCTTCTTTTACAAAGCCTGCTCAGCAAACTCTGTGTTCTTACTGGCAAGATGATGTGGATGGAACAAAACACGACCAGAGTGACAATGTCTGACACATGGAAAAAGAAGTGAAGAACAGGCAATTCCAAATTCTGTATTCACAGGCCAAAACCCGTCAGTGAAAATGAACACATGACTTAATCATTTTCATAAATAAGGCCTCTGTTTTGATTTCCATGGTTTGAGAGAAAGTTTCCATCAGGCTTCTTCATTTGCATCCTGCCATGACCCACTGCAGTGGAGGACTTCAGCAGGGCAGCAGTGACAAAGTCCACCAGCAGTGAGAAAGAATCAGATTGTTGTGGCCCGTCACATCCCCAACATAGATGCCATGTGGCTTCTGCTGTTGTGTGCCATGGGGGCCTTGCAGTGGTCCCAGGACCACTGAGAGTCATCCCCAGCCTACAAGAGGCAATGTTCATGCATCACTTCAATCTGAGTCATGTTTAGATCAAGTCTTCTGAGGCTCATCCAGGACTTGAGGTAGAATACCACTTTTTTCCAGGTACCATTAAGATAGGAATGTCTTCTCTACCTGCTTCCTGGTGGCAGACAGTTGCTCACCAGTCTACGAGCAAAGCTGTAACTGGACACAGCCAGCAGTACCTCTCACTGGGGAGACTGGGCAAGGCACGCATGTCTGCTCTGTGAGAGCTACTCTGTGCTGTGAACATGTGGGTGGACATCAGGAGGGCAGAGCAGAGGCTAATGTACCTGGTGGCTCCTTCACCTCATGGGAAGATTGACAGGTGCAGAAAGGCTTTTGAAGCTACATCAGAAATCACACTGGAGTAGCTTCAGAGAATAATCTCACCATTGTCCTTGCCTTGCTTATTTTAGTCCAAAAAAGAGCCTACCAGTATAAATGTGAAATGCAAATGAAGAAGAGAAAGCTGGATTTCCCTGTCCTCGAGGAGATAAAATTCAGCAAAAAAATCTACCCTGGGTAAGCTATTGGATGACAAATGGATGGACCTTTCTCTGCAAGCCTCCCTTGAGACTTATGACTCATTCCTCATAGCATTTTTAATCTACTCCCCAAAACTGCCTAAGCTGAATCATGGAGGCTTTTTCACAACTGACTGATCTCACCTGGAGACATAATAAAGATAAAAGGTACAGGAAAATCTGAGAGAAATCTACTGTTTTTCTTTGCCAGTTTGTTAAAAAAGCATAATCCTCACCTCAGTTACTCACAGCTCCTGAGTATAGTATGTACGATGTAAACCCAGAAGAGAAAGAGCCTGAGCCAAGGTAGGTCACCCTCTTGTGAGGCTTTCCCCAAGAGGGGTTTCCATGCATGGACCACCTCTCCAGGCTGGTCTGTGCTGTGAAGGCCCCAGTTCTGGAGTAAATAAGGAAAAGGCCTCAAGATAATGCCCAGGAAAACCTGCATCTGGTGCCACTTGGCAACACAGGCTGAGTGCCAGGACATGGTGCATTCTACTATAAGCACAATTATCTACACTGCTGCTTTCACAAAAGGAAAAGAGAAAGGAGAAGAGAACTTTTACTCTTTTCTGTTACACTGAATATGCATTAGGTCTAGAACTTTCTAAAATTGTCATCATTAGCCTAATTTTGCTCTCATTAGGTGAGTGGCAAGATTTGTGTCCTTGCCTGAAATTCGAGCTGAGCCAGCAATCTGAGTTTTTGAGAAAACCCGATCCTAAAAAAACTAATGCACAGCATTACGAAATTTCTTCACATAGCAACTTACCCAGCACACACCTCCTGTTGCTCTCTCCATAGGGCAAGGCTATAAATCTATCAATGCAATCAGCTCACAGGTCACACAATCATGCATTTACCTTTCCTTACCTGTCCCTTCCCTTGCACACAGAAAAGAAGCAGATGCTTAAAGAAAACAGTTATGGATTAAGTTTTAAGTTGAGTTTAAGATTTAAGTTCTCATTTACATCCACACAAGTTCCCTGACTCTGTTCTTCTCAAATCTGCATACAACTCAGTAATAAGAGCTCATCAGAGAATCCAAACCCCACATTCTTAATTAAGCTAAATTACTACTGACCCAATCCCATTTGTACTCTGCCCACATGAAACAGAGCTGCAGCTAAGACATCTACTTTGATAATCACTACTGGACTTTAATTAAAAGTTACTTTCATTTACAGATCAGAATAATGTATACATGCTAGCTTGCCAGTGACATTACTCCAGAATTAATGCTAGATATTTGAGGCAGAAAAATGCAAACAAGGCTTTGAACAATGATAGATACACAGTTACAAACATTCATCCAACCAACCAGCAATTAAATCACTTGCAAAAAGTCAGTTTGTAAGAGATAAACTAGATTATATAGATCCAACATTTGTAAATAATACAATAAAACATGTATTTTTTGCAAGCAGACCAACTGACCCTGAGCTCCAGACGCTGTTTTTTCTCACAGTGCCTTTGGCTCCTGAGATGCCCCCAGTAGCACACTGCCCATATCTTCCATCCTGCATTCCTAGCCACTGGGCAGACAATTATCAACCTTTCCCTAAGCGTTCTGGAGCCCCGCTACTGACTCTTCTTGAGAAATGTGCAGCGACAAACCCTCACACAAAACCCACTGTGCCTTCAGGCTTCTCCCCTGCGAAATTCAGAGTTAGGTTCTAGGACCTTTCTGCTCGCTCCATTTCCCGTGGCTGCTGCAAAGAGCAGTGATCCTCAGCAGAGTGCTTTAAAGACAAGCATTGCTAAGTGACAGCTACACTTACAGATGGAGGCACCTTTGATACAAGAATTAAAGGAGCAAACAAATGAAAGACAGTTTACATGAATCACTGGAGAGCAGTACCGAGAGATTTACATTTCAGACTGCTTCAGGCATAATTCCTCTGGTATCCACTGTAGTAGTTTAGCCATGATGAACACATCTGGCACTAATCTGAGACATAATGTACCCTAACAGAGTCCCAGGGCTGTCAACTGCAACTCAGGGAAGTAAATAGAAAATAAAGTAACAAAGTAATAAAGTAATAAAGTAAACAGCCTGGGGCTGCCACTCTGGGCTGTGCTCGCTGGGCCACCACAAGCTCAGCACAGCCTCCAGCTGCCCGGTACAGGGGCGTTAGCTGTGGGAGGAACCACGTGTGGGACAGCAAACTACCACCACATCCCTGCCTGTTCCAGAAACAACAGCTCCAGGAGCAACAGCTGTGAATTGAACTTTTCTGCCTACGCAGAATGGAATTTGTGTTTGTAAATATACACATGTGAGTGTAGACATCCTTACCCAGGCAATTTGATAAAGGGCAACTTTACTACAAAAGAGGTTATAAATATGTAATCCAGGAAAAGAAAGGAGTAGTGTCTGACTTAAGTGATCAGTCGTGTATCAGGGGTGATCAGAATTATTATGCAAAAAAAACGCAAGCAGCAAGATCTGACTATAAATATATCTATATTGTATATGAGTATAACTTAGTTCAACTTAGTAGAAAGACCTGCAGCTTCTCATTGACTTAAACAATCTCTTAGTCCAGCACATAGGTTTATTCCAAACAAGCAAATGATTTGCAGAAGTCAAGACTGAAAGAAGGGGTTAAATTTGGAAAGAATATCCATTAATGAGTGTCCATATGGCCTGTTTATACAAATGTATAAATAGATTAATGACTAACACAGTATTCTAGCCCAAGGATGAAATGAGTTTCCCTCTCTATTTGTGTATGTCAGTATGTGGCTATTATGTTAGTTATAATTGGCAAACATGACATGAGAAATTACTGCCTTAATATACAGGTTAAAAACCAAGCATGCAACAAATGCTCATCCAGCTTCTGATACAGACGTCTCGTGTGGATTGGAGCACTTCATGTATAGACCAGCAAGTTCCTCCACAAGCACATATGCACTTGAAGATATACAGACTTCATCTCTTTCATGTAAAAGGATACAGATGTGAACACTTCAGTTGACATACTTGTTTCAAATTTGCAGTACTTATGAAAGTTCTGGCATGGAAAAAAAAATCTGAGGATTTCTTCTCCCCTGCAAATTAGTGAGCTTCTCTCATTCATTTGTACGTGATCGTTTGTGGGAAACGCCCTTTACAGCAAATAGGAAGAACAAAATAAAATTGCCACAATAGTGCTGCCTGTCATCTCTGCCTTCCCCCAGTTTGTCAACAAATGGAAGTGTTCAGCATATCTAGATCATCAGAGAGTATTAAAACTTTGAATTTTGGATTATCTACAGACCTTGCCCTTTGAAGAGGCCACTGAGAGACCCTTGCACTTTGAATAAAGTTTCCAGGAGCCTATTTAAACAAATCTCTAGACCACCCTTCTGAATTCAGTCTGTTCCAAGTCAGGCTGCAAAAGAATATTCTCCTTTTCCTTGTGCCTAGAGAGAGTGCAGCCCAGGGCCAAAGGAGAAATTGTTAGGAATATTAAAAAGAGAGAGGAAATAAAAAAGAAAAAAAATCTCAGGAGAGCAGATCCTAGAAATAAGTAAGTTTAAAGTCTGAGAACTGGCAGGCAGCCAAGGCATATACTGAGTGCAGAAGCCGACATGGGGATTGCAAGGAATTGGCAGGCAGACATCATGGGAGATGCCAAATGAGAGCACACAAAGTGAGTGAAATGAGTCAGAACTTATAAAAGGAGATCTAAAAGAACCACCAGCACAAGGGGATAATGAGAAAAAGGAGACACGATCCAGGACTTGCAGCTTTAAAATGCCAGAAAAATAAACCACCTGAAAAACCTAATTCGCTAGATTTAATCTGGTGTATAGCAGAGAAAGGCGACAACCCGAAGTGATGGGGCACGCAGGGGAAAGCGCTGGCAGAGGACAGGCTAAAGCAGAGTCCAGAGAAAGCAAGAGTCAAAGTCCGGAACTCCTCCTGGGCAGGGCAGCTGCAAACGGCAGCTTTCTGATATCTGTTCTCTCCTTATCTCCAGCCTTTGCTTATGCAAAACGCGACGCAGGGCTGCAGGCGGTGCTGAGTGGAGGCGTCCCAGGGGAGCAGACAGTTTTAACAAGAAAACATTCCTTTTAGAAAACTCCAGGGGCTCCACTGGAGCCTTCAGAAAAACGTGCAGGCTTCAGCTTCAGGCAGGAGCTGTGCTTCACATGGGTATCCCCACTAGTCAGGGCTCTGCCTGCCTCTACCTCCTGGCCACGGTTAACAATCAAAGCCTTGCCTGCCTAGGAAAAGCAGAGTCCTTCTTTCAAGAGAGTTTTAAATATAAAAGCGTTGTGCCACTTGTTTTGCAATCTCTGCAGCATCTGCTCGTTAGCTCTCATCTCCTAGTGCAGCACAGACACTGTCAGCTCCGTTTTGGGGTCTGCAGTTCATCTGAAACCTTGAGCAACTTCTACTGAGTTCATCTTCCGTCTTTTAGGTCCTGACCTTTCGTACTCCTGTAAGATGAATGACAAGGATAAAATGCTGAATCCTTACCCTGAAATGCTTTATCCAATCTCTTCATTATTTTTGCTTGCTTATTTTGATTTACAACAATAAATACAGACAGTTGTAGTCTCAGATCTGTGCATGTACAACACAAATCTACAACTCTGTTGTCATTCCAACAACTTCACTAACTCCCTTCACACCCATTTTCCCTTTTGATAGAATGGGTTTTTTTACCATCCACATCTTCAGAACAAGTAGGCTTTAAGTCGTTCTCTACAGATCAGTTAACGAAGATAAGGAGGAGTGGGTGGGTGTGGAGGAGGGCAGATGGGCTGGCTCCAGGCTTCCAAAACCTCTCATCTTGATGAGCACACACCTTTGTATGACAGAGCAAGAAAAGCAAGACCACGTAAGTGGGTGTCAGGCTGCTAAAACTTTACAGACCAGAGAGAAGACCTGAGAACCTGGGAACTGCTGAGGACCAAGGACAAGGAGTATTGTGCAATAGGACTAGATGACCTTCCAAGGTTCCTTCCAGCCCAAAGCTTCTATGATCCCATAATTCCATGAATATGCTCTACTCCAGAGGTGGTACTTACACCGACTGCTAAATGCCACAGTCTGTGTTATCTCTATTACAGCACGGTGATCTGTAATGGGACCTTTCCAGGTCTGTTCAAGTGAGGGATCCCCCCACACCCACCCAGCTTCTGGCAAGGTCCAGAGTAATTTACCCATTTCTGTGGTTTTGTTAAGAACTATGTAGGAAAGTATGATGGAACTTGCACAAGATCCAGACCAAAATTACATCTGGTCCTGCAAAGCTTCCATTGCCATATGACAGGCTTGCGAGCATGAGATGGATTTTGAACACCCAACACCAAATGCTTTAGGAGGGAGGGAGGCGCAGGGCCTTGCAGTTCACAACCACAGCTTTAGGAATGGCAAGGCATTGGGGATTCTTATTGCTTTTGATGCAAACTAAATAAAGCTAGTCAATCTCTTAAAAGAATTAGCAGAACATTGACAGTAGAATATTGCCTCACGTGTTTATCCAGTGTCTCTCCTGAAGCCCTCAGAGCATTTGCCGTGTGTAAAAGCAAGCCAACCAGCTATTTTTAAACTCATTTGACTCAACACATATGGGCTGAATTCTGTTAGAAAGAATGACCTTCTGATGTAGTTATTGAAATTGCCACTAGACAGAGCTGTTCATCTTATTTTTAACCTCAGAAATATCTACAAGCCCAGTGATGTGCTAGAAATCCAAGAGGAGCTTGTATTATAGACTCCTTCAGAAAAACGGCACATGCCTGCAACAACTGCATGGCATTTGCAGCCGGGGTGTAGTTTTTGCACCACACTATATATAAACCTGTCACCAGAGCTGAGGGCTGCATCTGCGTCTCATAAAGGCTCTAGTCATTCACCAAGAGCCAGTGATAAAGAGATGACAGATGAGAAAAAAAATCTGTTTTTTCCTTGATTAAACTATAGCGTATGAGTTGGATTTGAAAATAAGCAAAACATCTGGAGATCTAAAAACACTGTGACAAGTCCCTGACTGTAGAGTTTACTGTCAAACACATTTTGGCAGAACTCTGGGAATCCGCAAAAAACGGTACCTTTGAAAACCAGGAATTTTCATTTCAGGTAGGTAACATATATTCAGAAAGTGTGAGTGCCAGCAGACTGGATTCAATGATTAAGACATTGCAAACTTGTTAAAATACCACATAGTAGTTTGATCTCTAGGTAATGATAAGTCTTGCTGCATGCACTTCAGTATTCATGTGTCCTGCCCAGTAATGCAGAGACTGCCCCAGAAACTAAACGCTTGTTGACATCTGTGGAGCTATGCCAGTTTACATCATCCAATTATCTGGTCTCTTCTGATAAATTTTGGGGTAAAATACATTTCCTTTAAAGAAAAGCCAGCACTGATTTTGGGAGGAAGCAGAGATCAGCATGAGCACTGCTGCTGCTGGGCTCACACCCCGATTTGCATTGCAAGCAACCTGGAGCAGGAATTTCTGGAATTTCTGCAGCTGTAGCTACAGCACTGATTTCATCTTGCGATTATGACTGAAAGGGCTATGAAGCCACAGCCAGCTCTTGCAGGCTGGCGTTCTTGCACAGCCCACGTCTAGGCTGGGGCCGGTGTAAGTGTTGTCACTGGGTTTAATTCATTTCCCTGCCAGTATCGGGTGTGGGTTTTTCAGTTCCATGTCAGTGTCAGGCACAGTAAGGAGCAGCGTAGCAGAGGTAGCAGAGCTACTAGAGTCCCTAGGCCAGGGACTGTCTTTAAAGACATCTAAAGACTACAACAGGACTACCACTGTCTGCACACAGCACTTCAGAACCGTAAGTAATGCAGTTGTTGCTTGAGAACATAACTGTAAAACCTGTGGTTCTGTCTTCTCTCTTACTCAGGTAAATTTC
The DNA here is from genome assembly GCF_000691845.1 of Merops nubicus. Taxonomy (NCBI): domain Eukaryota; kingdom Metazoa; phylum Chordata; class Aves; order Coraciiformes; family Meropidae; genus Merops; species Merops nubicus. The sequence goes on from NW_008612759.1 coordinate 21,543, forward strand.
ACTTCCACACTTATTTTCTGCCGATCCTTGCCTTGGTCCCAGACCAGCGTTTCTGCCATTTTCCTGCTGCTCCAGCACGCTGCACAGAGCAGCCACAACGCAGACCCTCTGAACATTCCCCAAACATCTCATTTTCCCCCAAACACCCCCAGAACACTACTTGCCAATACCTGCAGCCTAGTGACTTAAAAATAGTGATGATGCCAGACAAAGCTGGAGGACAGCAAGTTCCGTTGTGTGAAAACAAGCCCATGGTGTCAGAGCTTCACCAGGGCCCAGTGTAACTCTGCCCCTTCTTGAAAGGCTGCCTGTAGTCGTGTCGGACACACCGTGCTGCTCACGCCACGGCAGCCCTGGCACCAACACTCTCTGTAACTTAGAGGGCTCCCATCCTGTTAATTGCTCTCATTTTGATACTAACTTTGACAAAGCATAGCGACTGCAGATGCAATTGTGGGCACCACAGTGTAAGAAAAACCTTGCGGGGCTGGAGTGGGTCCAGAGAAGGGCAATGAAGCCAGTGAAGGCTCTGGGGAACATGTCAGATAAGGAGAGGCTGAGGGACCTGGGGGTGTTTAGTCTGGAGGAGGCTCAGGGGAGACCTGGCTCGCTACAGCTCCCTGGCAACAGGCTGGAGTGAGGTAGGTGTTGGTCCCTTCTCCCAAGTAACCAGCGACAGGATGAGAGGAAATGGGCTGAAGTTGTGCTAGGCGAGGTTTAGGTTGGGTATTAAGAAGAATTTATTTCCTGAAAGAGTGGTGAGGCTGCCCAGAGAGGTGATGGAACCACCATCCTCGGAGATGTTAAAAAACATGTAGAAATGGTACTTCAGGACATGGTTTGGTGGTCATGGTAGTGCTGGGTGGATTGATTGAGCTGGTGATCTTTAAGGTCTTTTCCAACCTTAGTGATTCTATGATTTTTAGGACCCCAAAGTATTACTGTATTTTTAAGCTACAACTGAATATTACATCAAATGCATTTTTCCATGAAGCTTTAGTGTGAAATTGTGTGGATTTTTTGAAAGATACTTTTTACAAGTTTGCAGTTGCACTTGTACTTCAGATGCCAGTCCAAGCCAGGCTTCCTCCCCACTTACCTTCCTATCATACAGAGTCATGCTCAGCAATAACTAGAGATGAGATAAAGAAGAAGTACCCCGTTTGACTTGGGGTTCCTTACTCACCTTGAACAATCAAGCAGGCACTGAGTACACAGTTTGGTTTTGCTCACTGCTCTCCCTCAGACAGCAGGAGAGCTGGGATGCAGCTGGGGTGCTGGCAACGTGGGGCGACACCAGGGCATTGTTCACTGCCCGCAGGGAGCAGCGGGCCAGCAGGCCCAGGGCAGGTCCTGCTCTCTGATGAACTCCACCTTCTGCCCTGGGCAAAGTGCAGGGGCACAGCCTAGCTATTAGCACATTAAACCAGGCTAATTTAGAATCTGCAATTCCCAGCACTACTTCTGTAATTACTAATTAGTAATCACTAATTTCTGTAAAGCTTCTGAACTCATCAGCAATTCTTGCACCTTTTACTTCCTTACCTCTTGCAAACTTTTTGCTGAAAGCAGTAAGAGACCGATCATACCCAGGTGGAGGTTAAAAAAATTATGATCCCTTTGTCAGGTCCTCTGATGATCTTTGGACATTTTCAGATTTTGAAAATGTTTAAGGCAGAAAGAAGTATCAGCAAGTGTGTAAGAGAAACACCGCAAGAAGTATCAGACACAGGTACACAGCCCATGGGATCAGAGGGCAAAACTGCTGCCATGGCCCAGTACAGGAGACTGGGGCATTCTGGATGGCCAGACTGAGACAGGATGAAGTACAAAAGAAAATCTGTTCTACACTACTAGCAGAACTTTATAAACCTTAGAAAAGGCTTCACAGAGCAATATGAATTTGTTTCTTAATTGACAGCTTTTATTCCCTACCTTCTGCCCAGAGTTTTTATCTCTGTTACCATATTTTTGTGAAGGTTTGTGAAAACAAGTTTTAAAACTGCTAATCCTGGTACCAAAGCCATTTGTATGTATCGTCTTTTGAAAAACATACTTAGAAAAATGACCTTGGAATGAAAGTTAGATATTGCAGTAGGGACACAACAAGTTTATTTTCTTCACATGTACCCAAAACATCAGATGTTCATAAACTTCAAGAAAAATACGGATTTAGGGTATTTTAGCTCTGTGATATTGCCAAAAATGTCTAAGTAAAAGGCTGTTTATTATCATCATCACTTAAAACTATAACGTACTCTTCAGGCGTAAGAATTAACTTTACCTGGAACATTTCTCATTTTCTATTTGAAATTAAGCTACTGATCTGTTTTTCAAAGTCTGATCAAAGCACAGGGTATAAACAATCATTCTCTTGCACGCTAATGAGGGAAGAAATGTTTCATGAGCTCTGTTCTAGCTCGTCCAAACTCTGAGACAGCTCAATGGAACTATGTCAGGAATTTAACATTATGCCCAGAACCTGCTTTCCTAGAGTATAGTTCTGCTGTGGTACTTGTGTGAGGACTCAAACTCCTGATCCTTCGACTTCTTCTGCAAGAACTCACTATGAAACATAAGAGGAGATTAAACCTTCAGTAAAATGAAATTGTTAGGAATACCTAACTCTCAACAGTAAGCATTATGGTGACAATCTGACTGCAAACAAAAACCTTGCCAATGTTTTAGAAAGTTACACGTTCACTTTCTGTTGTTTTTTTTTGTTTTTTTTTGCATTATATGTGTGCTTGAAGAAATCTCAGTCAAAAAACTCGTTTGTAATATAAATACCTGTTGTACTATCATATTCGGTGAAACTCTGCATGTCATACTGGGCCAGGGTTTGCCAAGGGTACGATATAGCACAAACCAGTGGTAAACAAAAACATCTCTGATGGAAATCTGTCCCTTAATTGCACAAAGGGCCTGCTCCCTGATACTTGAACATGAAGCTCAAGTCTGAGAAACAGATTCAGGAATATGCTTTCAGTGTTAGGAAGGTGATGTCTGACTTCAAAAAATAGAAGTTCATGGAGTGTCTAGTTGAACTTTTCTTTTTGTCTAGATGTATCATGATTTTTAGAGTATATTTTTGCCTATGTCAGGAAAAGAGAATAAACCCTTGCCCATGGACTGACACTGGGGAGGTCACTGGGCTCAGAGATCAGGGCACCAGGGCACCTAAGCTGAGCAGAGTTAAACCGCAGCTCAGAATCTCAGCTCCTCCCTTCCATCACTGTTAGTGTGTAAAGTTTTATGTGTTTCTGTTTCTCAAGTTCACCACAAAGTGGCACCACAGCAATTGCCATTCACTACAGCCCGAGGATGATGAAGAACTTGTGACAGCCAGGTTGGGGTTTTGTTTCCTGCACTGAGTCACCACTAATTACCCTCTGCTCAGACCATAGTAACACTAAAGAGGGTTCACTTCATTAAACTTCCATGAACCATTTAGATGGGAGTTTCCTGCCTTGTTTACATGGCAAAAACATCTTGCAGTACTTTCTGCTTAGTCTGTCTTCCACCTTTTGTCTAATCTGAACTAATAAAAGGAAAAAAAGGATAGATTTGCTTTAGCAGGAATATAAAGTATCAAAGTCAGTAGTTACTAAGCAGG
>NW_008612759.1:25169-101981 GCF_000691845.1 Merops nubicus
AAAGAGAACTCTGGGAGAAAAGCAAAAACAGAAAAAGTCCCTCAAGACCTAGTGCACTTTCCTCCTCTGAAGAAGTAATGGCTTGGGCCCAGTCATCCTCTTGCAAGCATCGCTGGTGACGTTAGCACCAGATGAAGCTTTCTATGCTTACACTTGCTGTTTTCTAGCAGACAGTACTTGGCGTTTGTATGTGTACTAAGGGCAACACACGCCGTCTCCTTTGCTCCAACCATCAGAAGTTTTACTCATTTACAGAACAATGTCAAGGACAGGTAAAGTATCTGTTTTTAAATCCTTTTCCTACTCACTACACTCTCATGTGCACATACACATATATATATATATACACACCTACGTAAACACACCGACTTACTTAATAGCTTAGCCAAATAGCTTCTACCAGACAAACCCTGTGCTGGTAGGGCTGTCGGAGGTTGTGCAAGTGTCCAACTGGCAAAGGCCACTAGCTGGAGTCACCCCAAAAGTGAGGGGAAGGAAAAGTGATCTCTGAAATACTCAAAGCCACCATACCTTTGTCCTTATTGCTCTCCCGTTTCAAGGTTATGATCAAGTAATCTTCCTAGAAAAGCCTGCCAGCAATCCCAGGTTTATTGCCTATTTTGAGCTGTCTAGTATATGCGTTGGGGATTTACCCTCTCCCAAAATTTTCATTGTAAGCATTTGGCAGCGTCCTCAGAGGCTGCCCACAGGAGGGGGGTTTTGCAGATGGACCCCACAGCAGCCGTTCAGCTTCAGAAACCCCACACAGAGCCTGACAGTAGGAGCTGGGCAGCCCCTCCAGCCCATGGAGCAGGAGCGGGAGGAAGGTCACCCTGCATCTCTACTACAGTCCAATGGGGAAAACCTAAGCAAAAGCAAAAACTGCCCAGGAAGGCAAGCAAGGACTTCACCTGACAGCTTCATTCCTATGCACTTCCCTTTGGGAAAGGTTTCCTTCCATGAATCTCGGAACAATTAGCAGAGTTTAGAGATTTGGAACGTGTTGGATGGGTGAAATTCATAACAGCCCAATTGGGCGTCACCTTTTCTGTCTCTGGCAGAGAGGGACTACTCGCACAGGGAGAGCACAGCAGTATGTGTATGGTGTGCTTCTGGAGGGATAAGAAAGTGCCACACAGAAGAGGGCCACAGATGCTTGGCAAAGCTGATTCATCACTGATTTGTAAATCAGTAAAAGAGGTTCATCACTTTTATGGTATTAATCATCTGACTGCACTAAATAATCCATTTCTGCTACACATGAGTAAACAGAGCCCAAGCTTCCCTTGCTATCCAGGACAACACAGAGTCTGAAATAAGACCCAAATGCTTTTGATGCTCAGGCAACTAACTATGAGCTCACGCTCCCTATTCCTAAAGCTCACTGCTTTAATAGTTCCTGTTTCACCAGTGGCAGTTTATCCTCAACCAGTCATTTTCTAATTGCGTTTGATTAAGATCCATGCTTACAGGTACATTATAATGATAGTGTTATGACAAATGGGTATATAATAATTCTGTGAAAATGAAAGCTTATGTCTAAATTAGAAAAAAGTGCCCACTATTAAAATAAAGGCATTAAAAGTTTGCATTTAAATAGAAAGCCTTTTCAGATAAATCAGAAAATTTAAAATTTTGAAAAATAAGAGAGGTATGGGAAAAGATTAACATAAGGGCTACAGAGAGTAATATAATAACAGCAATAAACACCGTGGACTAAAATACAGTCAGTAGCTGAGGAAAATTGCTGGGTCTAGCTAATATACCTGTTTAGTGTCCTCTGAGCTAAAGCAACTGCACTGCAGGTAGTTTAGAAATACTGAAAAAAAAAAAAAAAAAAGATTGAGCAATATATAAAAACATGTCTGAACACATTCTGGACTCCTATTACTGAAAATGCTCTAAAACTATTCTGAGATAAAGACAATGAAGGAACCAAGAGTTCATCAACAAAAAGCAATAAATTTCATGCCACATCACATTCTTCTAATGCTTTAGCATGCTCTAAAAAATATGAGCTCATCTTTTAGTTCATCTGAGGAGCAGGACTTTGAAATGACTGAAGTGTTTCAAACAGAAGATGCATTGTGTGGGCTTGTCCTCCCATGCTGCAGTTAGAATATAGAAAGGCAAATGGAGCATTCTCATATGAATGAAATCTAAGTCTGAAACCAAGAGGCCAAATAACCCAATAAAGCAAGAGAGGGAAACAAACTGTCATTGCTGAGGCTGATTGAGCAAGAGCAAAGTACAACTGTTTATTCCACCTCACTACCTGATTATTTCATACACTTCTGTGACATACCTGACTTCAAAAGTAAGCAGCGCATTGTACTGCACCTACAAGAAATGTGACTAACAGACTGTCCTGCAAAATGCTTGGTAGGAAAACTTCTCTTCCCAGAGCCGAAATCTTCACCAAATTCAGCTCTCCCTGCACTGCCTGGCTGTAGGCACTGCCAGGACAGCAATCTGCAGGGTGACTTCTAGAACAGACAGACTGATGGAAATCTCTTGTGGAGATTTATCCCAGGCACCATCTTACTGCCTCTTGATGGCTTCCAAGTAGTAGGGTGGAATTCTGCACATAGAGCTGAGGTAGGAATCCATCCCTTGCTGTCCGTTGCAGCATACACTCCAACACCATGGCAAAACAGGTCTCCTGATTAGGAGGACATTCCTGGCTATGGAACCTTTGCCAGTTGAAACAAATCTAGCAACGTTTTGACAAGCTCTACTTAGAACCAAGTTTTGTATTTCACCAACTGGCCTCCGGACTACAAGGGAAACCTTAATTCTGAGCTCATTTGGTCTTTGGGTTTCATGTGCCAGATGTCATTTTTACACATCTGTAAACGTGGATGCAATGTGTGCACAGATACGTGTCATGTATCTGTGGTCCTGCCGGGGTAGTTATTTGAACTAAATAGTAATTACCACAGAAAAATCGATGTGCCTGTTAGACCTGTGACTGAAAAGAAGTAATTTTTGTTACCTTTAACAAACAAGCTCTTTCAAACTTACTTTCCAGGTTTTTCTTTAGTCAGGACACACCCGATGCTGTACTTAGGAATTCCTAATGTGTGAGAAATACAACAGTAAAGTCGTAGTACAACTAACCTGGCAGAGGATTTCTAACAGGGCTCTGACCTCTCAGTCTGTCAAACTAATTAAGAAGATCAGAGAGCCACTAATCCCGTGGTGCCCCCGGGATACAGGCCGTGTTATTAACAAGGTACTACACGAAGCTCTCGGGGGTGTCTCTGCATCGACCTCCAGCGTGTGTGCAGCTCCTGCCTCCCGTGCCAGCTGCACCTCGGTGTCCCACGGGATCCCACGCAGAGTTCATCCCTCACGTCAGCAGCCTGGGAAGAGCCGTCACCAACAGCCATTCACAGTTCAGTTACAATGACTAACCTTATCCTCCCAAGCACGGGAGGTACGTCCTCTGAAACTGTTGCTGTTGAGAGTGGGATAACAAGCAAAGAGCTTCAGGAACTGAGCTTGCTTGGTGCTGGGGGAGATGTAAACAGTGTCCGTGTGCCTTCCCCACCATCAGCTAATTCTCACACTGACCGACCTCAAGGCTGAGTACCCTGTAGGGCAAGCACAGGAAAAAATGATTTCTGTTCCACTTCCTCTTGCCAACCCAGGGGATCACCTCATTAAAACTTAATGCAGGCTGTTTCGAATCCACCTGGAGTGGGCTCATCCATTGGTTGGTAACAGAACCGAAATGGGACCAAACATTGAAAGGACAAAAGAAAAGGTGCCGGAGCAAACACAGATATTCATGAATAGTCCCCAAGCCCAAGTGCTACATACTCGGAGGTCTGGACACTGGAAGGGATAAAAGCCTGACATGTTCCATTTATGGGAGCTTTTTAGTGATGATATAAAGAACAAAGGATGTTGGGGTGATTCTCTTGGGGCACCTGACGGACAATTCTGCCTGCAGCAGCAACCAGGCAGCAGCCAAGATGCTGTCAGACCAGCCTGGCAGGAAGAAACTTCCAGGCAATCGGTACAAGTGCAGGCAGAGCGCTGGGAGGGCAGCACAGGATAGAGGAGAGTGAAGAGGAGTTTTGAGTGAGTTCTTAGCTGGCATCAAAAGCTGCTGTCATTCAACAGGCTTTGAAGCTATTGGTATTCAATTAGTTTTAATAAGAATGAGAAAAGCAATATTATTTTTACTTGCTATTGCTTTGTTATACTTGCCATCCAACTTGATTCATGGTAATCCTTTTACTACAGCCATCTGCCAATTTGCAATAAATTACTCAGACATGCTGAGCCTCTTTGGTTGCCCTAGAATGTTAATCTGAACCATCTAGGCCTGCTTTTCATCAGCTGGAGCAGTGTGTGTCCTTCCACAGTGTGTGCCTTTCCATTGCCACTGCTCAACACATCTCCCAAAATGGACCAAAACGAAGGACCTACTGTGACAAGGCTTTTCTTCTGGTCTGTCATGAGTGCTTTATCCTTCCCTGCTCAATGATTAAGCAGACCCTGGGATATGCTACTCCCATTTTTTAGCTGAGGTTAAATGTATTTTTAGCCACAATTTATTGTACATTTCTGTAAATAAGCATCTCTTTGCCTTAGTTTCTCCATATCATTACAAAGCGAGATGGATTTCCAAAGCTTTGAACACAAAAATGAACAGTGCTTTGGCTATTTAAACTCATGTACTGTTCAGGCAGTTAATGAAAGTTCAGATCCATTCCCTAAATTGCAGCTGCTCAGAGCCTGCTGTGTCTTTGCCTTCCCCCTCACTTGGAGAGACAGGTTATGACTTACATCCCTAGAAAAGTGGGACAGATTTTTTTGTCATATTTTTGTCATCAGTAGTTGAAGACAGTCAGGAATTGCATGAAACTTCTAAAGAAAACAGTTTTCTCATGTCAAAACACAAGAAAAAACTTTTGCTGCTGATTAAGCAGTTGTCTTCCACATGAAGGGGGTCTTCAGAGATGAAGTGGTAAGTGAAGATTGTCTTGTGTATCAGGCATGCCAAGAACAGGGCTGACATCTGGAGCTGGGCTCTGAGAGGCCAGCTTTGTTCTGTCAGCAAAATTATACTGAAATATATGTCTGCATTCCTGAAGAATCCAAAAGCCAGGACAGCTCTTACTCAGTGATCAAGGCCCAGGGAGCACATAGCCACCTATCTTGCTTTACCTTTCCAATTTAAACTGTTTTGGTACAGGGTGGTGAAAAATATGCTGGCTTCATTTAACCCTCAGGCAACTCCAGTGATATCTGAATAATTTAATCCTCAGCTAAGTTCCCACCCTGCACAAAGGAAGGCTTTGGGCATTCAGAAAGAGAAAAGCAGCTCTGGCCCAACATGTAAGATAAACTGGATTCATTAGTTGTGTCTTTGTGTGTGCTTCTAATGGTGAGTGACTTCTGTTCCAAGCAGCATCCAGAGATACCGTCCGAGACTGGAGGGTAGGGTTAAACCTCAGCAGCCTTCCACAAGCTTTGATCAGGAGGTTATATTCCCAAAAGCATTTCATTTGCTAATAAAGCCATTGCTACCTCTAAGCAAATCTGATTGAGTAGGCAAGAGTGCCTGGGAGGCTGAGCAGTAGATGCTGCTCAGCTTTAAATCATGGGAGGGATTATTGACACATCAAGGTCGTCTAAATGGCTTAACACACCCTCATGCCACACAAAATTCCCGCTACTTGGAACACTGAGACCTACACAGATTCATGTTATGGGATTTTTGGTGTTAGAGGAGGAATAAAAGGAAACAGCAAATGCTTCCCAGATGGCATATTTAAATGCTCTTCATCTTCCTCTGAGACATGTGCAGGTTAATGTCAGCTGATGAACAGATCTCTCATTCAAACGTTGCTCCAGATAACACGAAGTCCTTATACTAACCCTGCAATGAACCTACACAAGGCAACGTTCTTAAAATCATTATGTCTCTATGACTGCAATCGTAACTTACTTAAACATAGGAATTTAAAGACAGAAACAAGGCACAAGGTTTGAATCTACTGCCTTGAACTAATGACACACTTCCATAAAGAAAGCCTCATAAGTTAAGTGCTGAGGGAGTTAACACCTTGGAGAGCAGCTGTTTTGGGTCATGCTATCCACATCCTGCCACTTACAACAAGCATAAGAAATTGGATGGTTGCTAAAGCTAAGTGCCAGATACAGACCATATGGCAACGGTGCAACAAGCAATTCAGAATTACACATACAGGGAAAATGAACATCCTGCCATTGCCAGAGGCTGCCCTGACACTGAGCAGGAACCAGAATGGACCCCACGGCCATTCAGTCCCTCACATTTGTTGGCACGGTTCTGATAGCTGACAAGTTCTCCATAGAGCTGTGCCCCGTGCACAGCACAGCCCTGTTAACTTCCAGAGCATGGTCTGTGCTCTTTGGGCTCACAAAGCCCTTCTTCAGCAACAAATCCAAGACCAGACATCTGTCTGTCAGGGAAGAGGTCCCGTATCACACCCCGCCCACCCAACACCTGCAGCCCTACAACCAGCAACAGGGTTTCAGAGCACACACTGGACACAAGACTGGTAAGTTCAGAGGGTCAAGGGCACTGGGAAGCCAAGTACATAAATATTAACCTGAGAAAAAGAAAATAAACCCAACTAGTTCTGTTATTTATCAGCATTATTTTAAGAAGCTGTAAACTTTTAGTGAGCATTTAAAAGGAAATTTTCAGAAACTACAAATGCTCCTGAGACAATCCCTCCAGGATAAAAAATAGGGGGTAGAAATAAAGTGGGTTTTATTCATCATTTTCTCTATTCAATGAAAAAGGCATTTTATTTATGTTTAGGTTTGTTAGCAGTTTTTACCTTTACACTTATACTGAGGACAAAATTTTTCCAGCTGTTAAGGGGAAAGTTAGTTTATTAAATATGGGGTTAGAGAAATATGCTCCTACAAGAACAAGATGAGTGTCTTAAAAAACAATGCTAAGTGGCAAAAGGTAGCCATGCACTTTTACGTGTGGTCCTAAGCCCATTACACCATGAGAGGCAGACAAATACAAGTTTTTTCAAGAGTATGACTTGGGGGTTATCCAAACTCTGAAGCGGATGCCCATGACCAACCCCAAAATATCTATATGGCACATAAATCATTAAAACAGACATGAACTAGTGCATATTCTAATAGAATAGAACTCTATGATTCTATATGAACACCTGCTGACTCCAAGAGAAATGCATGGTTGCTATAGCTGCCTTCTAACACACCTGAAGAGTAAATCAAGGAACCCTTGCCAAAACATTTTGTCCTAAGCTGTGTGACAGCCTTGAGGAAACAGAGAGAAGACAGTGTTGTTACATACGTACCTGCGTTTGCCCAGGAGCATTCTTGGTAGCCCAAGCAGATCAGAAAAGGTGGCACAGTCAAGAGACAGGGCACCTCAGCAGAAGCATGGCAGTCTTGTGTAGGCCTGACAATTTTTTGGAATCCTCTGCATTTGTTTCACTGACATCCTCCCCTATACAAGCCAGTCTAGGCAAGAAGCTCTTTAACAGAGGACTGTGCCATACCTACCAGTGCAGCACCTCGGACACTGGGACACAGTAACACTTGGTGTCCATGGGTGTTGGTGTGACTCTGATCAGTGAAAACAGCCAATTGCTTCCAGGACAAACTAGCACCTGCTTGCTTCCACCAAGAAAAAGCTCGAGGCACCACATCACATACTCTGACTGCATGTGCAACTGCTGCTACACTTCTCTTTCAGTGTCTTCCTAATGGCAGTTTTTCTAGGTGCAATATTAACCTTTCCAGAAGAATCAGGATTCATTCCCTTCATAAAAAGGAAAGGTCAGTGGTCTTCTGAATCATTTGTCTAAATAATAAATAAATATAAATAAATAGAACTTGGCTGACAAAGATAAAACCTCTAGGATGTAATTAGCCAAAATAGTTATGAGGACTATAACTAAGACACAACAAAACACAAACCCCTTTTTATCCATCAGTCCCCGACTGCAGTAACACAGTGAACAATATCCACCATGTGCAGATCAAAGAGCTCCTGTAACTAAGGTGAGGCATCCCAATATAAAAAGTATGGAAAACAACTGAAAATAGGAAACCTGAAAAATGTTAATAATTTCAAACTGAACCTGCTCACATATAATTCAAAAAACAAAGTCTAAGTGGATTGCAGTCAAAGCCCACAAACAGAAACAGAAAAAGCTGGAGCACGGAGCCCATTTTCTATCTGGCAGGACATGTGGGATTAGCTAGCTGAATGGGAATGGGCTCCTGGGAAGGAGCAGTTTCTACAAGCACCACTTTGTCATGCTCTTCACTAAATAATTCTGGGATGTACAACACCTTTTGCTTACTTTAATATTAAATTACAAAATAAACCACCCAAGGCCAAAGCAATATTGCAGAATCACCCACGCATCCCTTTTGTAACTCCAGGGCATCAGATCTCATTATAAACAGCCGCATTTTTAAATGCCCCATCAAAGCTATTGTTTTATTAAGTCTGACTGATGACTCCATGGTAATAAATGATGTGCTCCAAAGAATCTGGTGCCCACATAAAGGAAGCAGGATGAGATATCTTCCTGGCTGCCTGGGTGAAGATGGTCCTGGACATCCTGAGGAACGCTGGGGAATTCCCCTCCTTGGAGTCACACAGCAGAACCAATGACATCAGTAAGGGCAATGCTGATGTATCCCTGAATGGCTCAGGGGCTTGAGACTGAGGACAGTAACTGGGGTGATGATCTCAGTACTCCACCCACTGCTAAGCACTAATGATGAGGAGAAAGCGTTGGGGCTGTACTCCAGCTAGAGAGAGGTGGGAAGAGAGGGGTAAGCTGAGAGATCAGCGGCCAAACAGCTGCAGCCAGTGTCCCCAGCAGCAATGGCAAGAGCCAGCAAGCCAGGACCTGCTGGCAAAGATTGTAACTTCTTTCTGTACTGCACAGGTTAAAACCTTCCTTTGTTTGTTTAAGTACAACTTAGTTCACAGCTGAATTGTGGAATCACTAACTGAGAAAGTGTTACTGGTACCAGAGCCTGATGGAGGAGACCACGTGAGCTCTTGGTTTGTACTGTCTCCCAGGGGACTCATGATCAGGAGATCACACAAGCAAAGCTGAAAAGCAAATAGAGCACTTCATGTCTTGTAGAACTGCAAAGCAATGAGAAAGTGGAGCAGAAAAACATGGGCTACACTTCAGATCTTCCCAACTTCATGGGCCCTTGTACTACAGAAGGGCAATAAATCAAGCACAGACATCTCTGTATCAGTTTTGCTGTCTGTGGAGATCAGACAAGGGCAAGAGGAGTGATAATATGGGGGTATAATGTGACCCCGTGGCAAAAAAGGTGCCACAGCTGTACAGCTACAGACTCATAAAAAAAAGGTGAGGAGATGGTTATTTCAGAACAGGAGAGGGAAGGGAGAAAACTGAATTTGTCATCAAATTAACGTTAATCCCTAGACTCAAACTGCCAGCAAAATATTTTGAAATGACTCTTCAGTGGAGATTGAATGTCCTGGGGGAATAAGCAATGGGATTTGTAGATCACAGAGTAACATGGTCAGGCTCCAGCCCAGGGGTTAGCAAAAGAAAGTCACTTCATTCTCTTTGAAATATTAGTGATGGCAGATGATGGAACTGGTTTAAAATGAATAAAGAAACAAGCCCATACAGGGGCTGATGCGTCTCTTAAGATGCAAGGGCTGCTGGGACAATGTTTAAACTAAGTATCCTGATGAAAGGCACCACCAACAGCTCTACTCCCCCATTTTTATTACATTACATTTGGACAGAACTTCGTGTTTTTGGTTTGCTCAGTGACACACGAGACTTTATTGTAACACTGTCTGGAATAATGATTGCAGTCATGTTGGTCATACAGGAAAGCTAAACAGGGTAGAAAGTGAAGCCCCCTGGATTTCCAGAAGACTGTCTGACTTTTCTTTTCTCCACCTGTAACATTGTGTACCTAGGAAACAGATTCTGAAAGCACCAAAACAGCCAAGTACTGCTTAAATGCACTGTTCTTTAGATGCCTTCATCTGTGTTTAGTGAAATCAAAGACACAATTGCCACCGACTTCAGCGGACAGGATCACACTCTTACAGCCTGATCTAGAAACAACAAAAGCCAAGAGGAGATGTTCAATGATTTCAGCAGACTTTAGATCAGGTCAGGATCTCAACCCTTCACCATCGCGTATAAGGGAATTTTGTCATCAAAATGGAAATGATTGATACTTTCCCTTGGATCATTGGGGGAATTCATGGCATAATTGATGAAAAGGCGAGATTCAGTCAGAAAAATTATGCTGCCTTTCAGTGAGGAAGAATGGTATCTTGGAAAGAATAGCTCTAACAAGAAACATCCATGAACAAAGCACCTGAAAAGAAACTTGATGCTAATCATAGGCTAAAGAAAAAGAGCAATAAAGACAAAGCCACTCCTGTCTGTGTGCTTGCTCTCTCACATGGGAAGCTGTGGTAAGGATGCTACAGAACTGTTTACTGCATGATCAACTACAACGTATGGAGTTGTCACCTAAATGAGCATATTCTAAGCAAAAGGTTCTTTGCACTCACCCGGTTTGTTGGAGGAACACCTGAGTAATTAATACCAGAACCAGAGGTACTACAGTGTTAAAAGAACTACCACAGGAAGCATTAAAATCTAGGGAATGATCAGCAAAATGGAGCTACAGCTGAGCACTTAGCTTTGTCTTATATCATACCTTAAATTGTGTTTTAACAAGTAGTAATTTGATCAACGAATACAATACAAATTGTAATTCATCTCATAGCTTTACATAAAAGACCAATATAATGTAATATGGACTAACTTAATCACAAAGGGTAGGGATTCCCAACTCTGCAGCATTTCCACCTTGACAGAACTGTTGTGTTTGCTCCTCCACCTCCAATGCTCCCAAGTCACTGACGCTCAGACGACTGGCACACAAATTGTGGCCATCTTAAAAGGCACCAACCAGTAGAGAAAGCAAAAGGTACAATTCCTGCCACTTTCGCATGGGGACGCACTATCAAAGCCACTGGAGGAAGAGGTCACAAAGTTGCTGCTGAAGCTACTCTCTGCCTGACCAGTACAGACTAGAGAGAAGAGCCAGCAGCTAATTAAGTTCATTAGGAGAAGGAACTGCACTTGATTAATTTCTTTGTAACACTGATTGACTTGGACAGCACATTTCACTAACATTTATACTGCAGTGAAACCTAATTATGATTTCACTGAGTGACAGGATAAGATGACGCAAAACATACAACCAAATTTTGAAAGGGCAAATTAGGTCGTTGTAATTGCTTGATAATTACTTTTCAGTGTCACTTGAGCAGTTCAATGTATATATACAATCAAAAGAAGATTGCATCAATAAACACCATTCAGAGAACATTCTTGCACCTCATGTGTCACCCTCTCCTCTGCTTTCAAGTGCTAATTGGCTGGAGCCTGAGCTGGCTGGTTCTCCAGGTGCCTGCCCCCCTGCAGTAGTGCCCTGCAAAGCCAGTCCCTGCTGCCCCAGGGCACCAGTGCCCTTAGAGGCCAGTTCCTGGTGCCCCAGGGCAGCGATCTAAAGCACCCCACACCAGCAGAGACTCCCATTCCCCAGAGATGAAGGTATTTTCTACCCAGTGGCTCCAAGGAGAATGCGAAGGAGTCGAAGAGGTTCAGTCATATGTGTCATCTTGCAGCGCAGACGTAATTGTCATCTTACTGTTCCAATTTCAGTTTTAAATTTATTTGTGAATATAGCAGGGGAATGAAGAAAAACATAAATGTAGGCAGGATTTAGTAACTTTTGAGGGCACAATCCAGCACACAGTTCTCACACTGCACCAAAGGAAAGGATGGCTGTGGAAAACAGCTTTTTGCTACAACTCTTGTCCTACCCACATTAAACTCAGCATTGCCATCAAGAGAAGAGGAGGGAGAACAGCAATGCAAAACTGCGTGGACTTTTTGTTATGAATTGAGCCAGCCAGAACACAGCAGTTATCCTTTGCATTAGCTGATAAGAAAATGTCTTATAGATAAATTTCTGTTCTCATGGAAACGACATACAGGATTACAGTGTAAAACAACATCCAATATTAATGCAAATTGAGAATGTATTAAAGAGAACTACAGGATGATTGACCAGGTTAACGCCTCTGAGGGCAATTTATGGCAGATCTGAGATGTCGGGTCAGACTCCTGGCCCCAGCTGCGGCAGAACAAAGTGAGCAGAGACGCCCTGAGGCGGTGGTGTCGGCTGAGGGGTTCCCTTGGCCGAGCTCCCCACCTGCTCCCTGTGCCTTGGGGGGTACATGAGGAGCTGGGGGAGCTGGAAGAGCCGGGCAGGGCAGGCAGGGGGCATGCCTGCTTCCCAGCTGTGGCAGCTCCCAGGGGCTTGGCGGTACTGTCTCCTGGCTGCTCTCCTCAGCTCCAGCGCTGCAGAATCTGTGCCAGCGTGGCTGCGGATCTTTACGGTTCTGCACTTACACCAATAATAACCATGTATAATAATGCACTTTAAAGACAGAGACTTAATATCCAATAGATTGGATGGAAACAGTATCAAATTGACAGAATCTAGTAAAAACAAGAACATAAAATTCCATAATCCCGCAACATCTGTTTAATTTTTTTGCAAAAGGAAAACTCCTTCTCATATGGAATGTGATCCAGACTCCTCCTCGAATCCTATTATACCTTCTACTACCAGGACACTGCTCAAGAATATTAGAAATGGTAAGTCTGGGGTTTGAGTATCTTGCACCTGGAAAAATGAAATTTTCAGTTAAATTAATTTTGAAGAGATCTTTGTGGATCAAACTGAAATTTTATACAAAAGTTTTCTCCTTGAAGCTGACCTTATCATGGCCATGGATTGCAGGTGTTTAATATGCAAGCTTCCTTAATTCTTCTTTGAAAGCTACCAGAGGAATAGTGTGCTACAGAATATATAATAATTTATTTAGTCCCTGCAGTCTTTAACATGAGCCAATGGAAAACAGAATAGAAGCCTCCATATTATGAATGGACTAAATAAAATGTAAATCTCTCTGATTCTCTGTTAGATAATCCCAGTCTGTCATTAGCAAAAAGGTTTCATGTAGCATCAGGAAAGAAATGGTATGATATTCTTACTGCTTCACAAGGAGTAAAAAAGTCATGGAGAATGGAATGGATGTTGGATTATAATGGTGCTGTATTTAAAACACTATAAAAATTTCAGAGGAACATGAACTAATCTCTTCTCATAGCAGGCAGAGAAGAGTGATTATGGATGTACCTGCCCACTTTGCAAAGTGTGACTGATGCTTTTAAAGTTTCCATCCAAGGCCCAAAGTGAAGATGTTAGCAGACTTGACTTGGCATATGATCACAAATAACTGGGTTTTAAAAACACAGGTCAGTATCTGAACTGGTGTGATTCTAGGATGAATGTGCAATTCTCATTAATGCTGCTGTAATAATAAATTTAATGCAGGCCGAGTAAAACAGTGGCTGGAGAGGAGACTGTGTGAAGGCTGAGGTGGAGCTCAGCAGCCTTCCTCTTCCCCAGGGAACTACCTCTGTCTGGAAGCACCTTCTTTTAAAATCTGAAAATGCAGATTATGCAGGTTCATGCAGAGATTTCTGCCCTCTGAACAGAGATCGTTTTCCCTAATCCACAGATTCTCTCCCACCACTGTGGGCAGATGTTGAGCAGATGCTTTTTATTATAAACAGATGGGAAAGATTTTTCAATTACCAATTATTCAAAGTGACAAAAAGGCCTGTTGCATAACTTAGAGATGATACTGAAATAATATTTATGCACATTCAAAAAAGAACATTAAAATAACATTATTAATCTGGACTATATTAAAATTACCACTCTGTTTATCATGTTTAAAATTTTATCCAATTCCAGCCTAATCCAAGTGGAGTACTGCGCGGAATGACGACAGTCCCCTCCACGGCCCTGCGGCCCCGCAGTGCAGTGGGGTCCTTAGTCTGCTCCCTTCCAGCAGCAGCCAGGAACAAAAATTACTCTTGGCTCTTCCCCAGACTCCTGGCAGTACAGGAAAGTCAGAGAGCTTCAGCTTAGAAGTAGCATTGCTACCTACCAGGACAGTCTGGACTGACCAAAACTGCAGCTCCTGAGGACAAGCTGAATTTCTTACCCCCCAGTATCCAACGCTAGCGGTTCTGAGAGGAACAAACCTCTGACTTAATGTGGAGAGAGCACATTGCTCCCTTCCTTTTACAGCCACCAATGTACAGGAGCAGGCAGTGTGTCACCTTTGCCATCCAAGCCTATCTGGAGTAGAATGGAGGTGCAGATCCCGAAGGAGCACCCACCATCCTCATCTGCAAAGCCAGGTCCGTGCAGGAGCGCCTGGGAAGCAGCACACCCAGTACATACACTCATTGTCAACATTGCTGCCTACAGTAATCAACATGAATGACATCAAAAAAGTTTGAATGTATTTTAAAAAGCACTGACTTGAGTATGAAGAAGAGAGAGACAAAGGAGAAAAGGTTAGGAAACAAATAGTATATGTCAATCAAGAGGGAACTCCCAGGTCCCTTGGCAAGTGTCCACAACACACTCACAAGCTAATAGTGAAGGAAGCCAGAATTACTTAGTTATAAAAATTCAAATGTTCTGTTTTCTTAACAGTGTCTCTTTTGAGCATTTTAAAACTTATGATCATTTAGTAGGACATTAAACGAAGCCTTCATTTGCTCATTAACCTAGGTAATGGAATGGAGAAAGAAAATGCAAAGTAACAAAAGCATCCCCAGGGCCCAGCTCCGGATGCACTCGCTGGTCCTCTGACAGGGCCAGTCAAACGGGATCTGGAGCAGGAAGAGTAGGACACAGTAATGCCCAGCAAGAAAATGCAACCTGGGCTTGGGCAGAAGAGCAGAGCAGAGCTGCTGTGAGAGCACTCACCTGCACAATGAGCTGACGGGAACTGAGAACATCCTTCAGGCTGTGAGGTGGCTCCGGAGGGAAGTTTTCCCCCTGTGCAGAGCTGTGCTGCACCGTGTTTTAGTAGCAGTGGTGGTACCTTCAACTATGCAATCCCCATGTAGCTCAGTGATCTTATACAGCTTATCTTACAGCACTCCCTTTTTCTAGCTCCTCCAGAGACATCTTTCATCTTAGAAAATAACCGTCTGACCTTGCTAACACGTGGAGAAGGATGGAGAACTAAAGCCTGTTCAGAACCTAAATCAGTAACAGTAATACTTTCAGTATTACCATTATTGTCTCTGCTACTGTTTGGTGTCTTTTGAAGAGGAAAAAAAGAGGGGATTAATTTCCCTGTACCCTCTTTACTTAACACTCCTGTTAACATAATTCAAGTATTTTAGTACTGTTGGAAGTTCCGTAAGATTTTTACAGGCTTTGAAAATTCGGTGTATGTCCCCTCCCCCCAGTCACTACTGCGAGCATCATGTAACAGCAAACGCAAATCACCAAAAGGACTAACGTTTGGTTCCCAACCATTCCATCAGTGCCTCCAGCTACTGTGATTGTTTGATTTTCAGCAGATTTCCTTTTTCAAATATTAAAACAAGAACAGATTTTCCTCTTAATTCCTGTTTGATGGCAGAGGGAATTCGTGTGAAAGAATATTCCTGGATATTCAAATGAGCTGCTAGAAATGATGTCTCATGAAGTGTTTAGAAAACATATAAACTATGTACAGTCTTTGGGATTCTTTGTCAGGGCAGATGCCACAGTAGACCTCAGGAAACATGAGCAGATGTTATTCTGCACACTCTTCGTTTCAGAGTCTTTAGAAATTCATGAGGTCTTTTGTAGGTTTTATGAATCTTCTAATAACAGTGCAGCTGTTCAATTCAGAACTGCAAAGACATCCTCAGAGGTTCACTTGAATCTGCAAATGTCGAAGGCAGCACTGGAACGAACGGCCACGTTTGACAGGTTTGCAAGATATTCCCTAAAAAGACCAACCTGGTGGTGTCCATGAATGCTGGGTCTCTCCTTCCTCCCATGACCCGGACAACTACCATCCCATGGCCAGCGATCCTGCGGCAGATCAAAGCATTGTATTGCCTCCATCACTTCTAAACACAGATCGCAAAGACTGTTCAGCTTCCACTGAAAAATCTCTCTTTCTACATGGGCAGCACTATGATTATTTTCTGTTTTTATGAAAAGAATCACTTAAGTTGTCAACAATAGCACAGAAACTCATTTACTGAAGCACGGTGGTGCGTTCTCATTATATTCTGGTCAGGCAAGACGCAAATCACATTGCAGATGGTTTCACTGGAAAATTTGTATTTGAGCAACAACAATTGCACTGTGCTGAACTTGATTTGATTTCTAAGAGTCAAGCTGTTTTACACTAGCCCTTTTCTGACAGAGCTGCAATCCCTTCTGGATTGTCAATGCCCAGATGGAAGACTGAGATTTCTGCTCAGTCTCTGTTTCTGTTGGCACACCTTGCATTTACTTTAAATTCACTTATGGTTTTATTTAGCTCTTTATTCTTCTGCTAATCTTGAAAAATGTTGCCTGATCTTACTGACATAATAACTGGTCTATTAATTGCATGGTCCTCACAAGAAACAAATTTTTAAAATATTATGCTTGGCTACCCTCCAAAGACAGGACAGTGCATCACAAGCTTCTATCCTTGGTCTGCTCTTTGAAAAATACACTTTAACTGCCCTTAGTGTTCCCTGAATGTGGCAAATCACCTGTAAATGCAAAGTGTTGGTGCAACACAAGGAGGGACTTTTACATCAGCCTGCAATTCAGAAACTCACTGAGCCAAAGGAAGTCACTGAAGCCAAGAACGGATGGTCCTGAAGGATGCTTCTTACAAAGAAAATGTTTCTCTAACTACTGTGGTCATGATATCCCCCATAACAATAACTAACTTCTAGGAAACAGTAACCCACTGTTTAACAGATTAAATAATTTTTAAAATCAATGGTTCCGAAACTGTAGATGGTTGGCTCCTCTCAGCCAATGGATCTCCAGTAACTGCTCTGCAGCTGGTTTAAGTACTACTGCTCAACAAAAGCTGGTAGGAACTCCTCAGTGCCATGTGGCTTGGTTCACCACAAGTGTTGCACCATTAGTCCAAAAATTCACAAGCACTAGCTCACAAATGAGATGAGTGGAGAAGGCACATTGTCCTCGAACTGACTCCTGAGTGTCTGTTACTCTTGCAGGTTTGGTGCCAGCCACCCATGCTCCCAGCTCCTGGAAACCCACTCAGACCATGTTTTTAAGACAGAGCTTAAGGATAAAATTCTCACAGAGCGATTCCAGTAGTCATTGGGCAGGTCTGGACAGAATTGTCATGTAGAGACAAAGGCAACGACTGTCCAGAGAAATCTCACCATGGCATCTCACCTTAGTTTTTCTCGTATTAAAAAACCAGGACAGTGGAGTGCAAAAGAGGAAGCAACGGTTCCTGTGCTTCCTAGAGGAGGGATTTTGGAGAGCATGTTGATCAGAAACAGAAGAAAGAATTAGAATAGAGAGAACAAGCCAGGACTTCAGCCCGGTGCTGAGTGTGGGGGCTCTCAGAGAGCAGACTCATATTCTTCTTTCCTCCTGCTTCCGAGTTAGTCAGAGATGTTTTCCACACAGTTCCACTGCAGCTGACTGAAGTAGCGCTCTCCTACCTTGCTGTCCCATGGGTAGGTAGTTTCTGTTGTAGCGATTTATCAGATGAAAAAAAAAAAAAAAAACAAAACAAAGATGCCCTGCAGGCAGGTCACAGCTACCTCTGTGTCAGGGTGCTGGGAAGCACGAGATCTTCACACTGGCATAAAGGATCACTGTGAAGAGCTCAGCAGAGGGAGTGATGTCCCAACAAAGACTGCAGCTACACTGGTCTACAGGGAGCACGCTTCAAGGAATAAAGGAAATCTGTCGACTAATAAGTCATATTTTCCTGCATCTCCTGCCCAGAACAGCAAGCTCTCTGGCGGCATACTTGCCTGGATTAGTGGTGCTGGTCTCCAGCAGGGAATGGACTGGAATGCTGTTATTTTTTGATTCTCTGAATCCTGATGGAGACTAGCTGAAATGGTAACTATTCTGATTAACATTCACTTCACGATTACAGAATAAAAAAAACCATCTTTTCCTTCTTGCAATGCTCATTAGAGTTTGTGATGTCCATATGTTTTCCAAACTCAGGCTGCATCATCACATATGAATTGCTTGAAATAGTTTTTATATCTAATTATTTGAAGGTGCTTAGGCTAATAAAGAAATTAGTTTGAAGAGACTGGCAGAGCTGTCAGACTGTGTCCCTGAGGTGGGAGATGAACAGCTGAGCTGCCTCATGGCAGGTCCCATGTAAAGACCAGGAATTTGAGGACTGACATTTCTGAGCTGCTTTTCAGATGATGCAGCGTACACTAACACCATGGAGAGAGCTGAACTCCTCAGTATCCCACCATGGACCGAGCAGTGTGACCCAGCCTCTGGAGGCATGTCCTGTGCAGCCCCGTTGCCCCAGGAAGCTCCTGGGCAGGCCCAGCCCACACCTGGACAAGGACCCCAACAGGTCACCTCACAAGGGAGCATCCCTCTCTGCTGCTTACTGGTGGCTCCTCTCACTTCTTCTTCTGAGGCAAATAGGTAGAATATTCCTGTATTTTTATGCCTAACATTAGTACCAGACACACAACACTGTGTTACTGTAGAGAACTGGGCAACACCTCAAGAGTTTCCTCAACAGCTCAGACAACATTGATGTCTAACTGAAGTTTACAAGCCCCCTGTGCAAATACCATTACAGTATATACTCATGTGAAAGTGAAAAAAACATCTATCTCATGAGCAGATAAGCTGAAATGTTCTCTTACCCAATAGTGTTTGAACTAGATTGGGTCAGTAAACAAAAACATCCAAAAAGCCAAATTTAGTTGGTGATGAAGTGCAAGTGTGAGACACCTTGGACAGTTTTGGAAGTATTATTCAATATGGGTCTAATGGAAAAAATATTGCCCTTGAGAATGTAGAACTAATTCACAAGCAGCTACTCTGGCACAGCCACTGCTGCAGCACTTGTTGGTTAGGGTTAATCCTTTTCAGTGAGGGAAAAGGCTAGCCTGGTTACTTGTTATTTTTAATGTTTATTACCATCCTCATGCACACAACAATACATTTCTACAGCTCGACACAGTATTCAATGTGAACAATTCTCTAACCATGTCTGTTTCTTTCCACTTCTTCTGTTTGTTTTACTTACATCCCAAATAAACAACTTTTAAAGATACTTGTAGCAATATTTTTTTTAACTAAGTAAAAATGTTTTCCAAGTTGCTTTCATGGACTTTACAGGGACACTGCTAGCAATCTGTACTTACCACAAAGAAGACAAAAATAAATCCTGCAAGGCACAGAAAATGAGGAAAGAGACACTGTGAAGAGGTAAGTAATGGTTTTTAGCGCTCGGATTTTTTAACAGCTTTTGTGCACTTCTGTGCCTGTTTCCTTCAAGTGCCACTATCACAGAACACTTTGCAGCACTTGGACAGGATGAAGTACATACCTGAGCTTTCTTTTAAATCCCGGATGTGAGGGAACACTTCTGAAGCTCAGCATGAACAGGGATGCAATTTCAGGGATGTTCCTCTCCAGTTCCTCACTGTGAAGAACAGCCCTGAAAGCTGGAGCTCAGGCCTGAGCTCCCAGCCTGTGCTCAGGCAGAAGGGGTACAGGGCAGGCAGGGCTGCTGAGGCCACAGCAAACTCACCTCTTTCTGTTAGAAAACTCAGTAACAAGCCCTGTGTTCCAGGTTTGCTGAGTCTCTACAGTTGAACAAACATCACAAAATCCAGATTGTTTGCCACAACACCCATTCCCATTTCCAGTCTCACCGTAACTTACCAGGTTACTGTTTTCCACTGGCTTCACCCAGTTCTGAAAAGATCCTGTCTACATAAAAAAGTGTTCCAGTTTTCGAAGTAACAGGAATCTCAGACATGATTCACTAAGTGGGCAAGATTTAACATGAATAGGCGTTGCAGTGAGCAGACTTAGCAGCATCCTAGTCTCATTTGCAAATTGAAGGTACATCTCCTAAACTGTTCACTAACACTAGACAGAAAAAATCTAGCCACAAACTTCTGGTAACTTTGAAATGTCTGAGGAAGAAATACTGAAGATCTCTCTAAACTTCAAGTTAACTTGGAAAGTTTACCTGGAGAGTCACAAATAAATTCTCACCCCTTTTAATACTGTGACACTTTTGCCATCAGATAGAAAAGCCACTGGAAGTAAATTTTCCATGGATTTCTGTGCAGACAAGATCTCATTCCCACAAAATACATTTCAGCACTCTGACTGAAATAAATTCAACCTGAACAGAAATGATATGGGGTTCAAATCCCATAGGACCCTGAAGCTGGCAGCTGCTGTTTCAGCTGGGAGCCTGATAGTTTTGGGCCATCCAGCAAAAGTGAAGCTAAAGGAGCTGGATGCAAGTAGAAGGAATTCTAAAAGATGCTTTTCAGTCCATGCTGATGATGGGTGTAATACCCATCTGAGTGGACTACTTTAGACCAAGTACTACTCCAAGAAAAGCAAGTTGCCCAGACAAAACTGATGTAATTAAACTGTAAGAAACTGAATTACAGTTCTGTAAGCAGAACTGTAATTACCACAGAAGCGGATCTATATCCAGATGAGGCAATCTTTCACTCTAAAGCTTTTAAAACTCCCTGTGAATTGCAAGTTTGACTTAGAGTCCAGGTCTAGTGCATATCAAAGCTACACTTTTCCAATTTTCCTGGCTTTAAAGTTTAAGCAAACATTTGTCAGCCATTTTTAGAGTCAGTAAGACGCAAAGAACAACCTTAAGCATACACAGAAAGCACGAGAACAACACAAAGCTCAGGAAATGGCAGGCTGTGTTATACATATGCAGGTAACTACATTTTTCACAACACTGTACGGTCACTGAGATGTGCAACACATGAGGTCAGGGTCAAGATTAAGCAGGCAAGAGGCAATGATGCCTTTGTGAAGGCAAACTGGACATGAACTGTAACCCAGCGAAGGTGAGTCCCATCTGTGCTGAGGTGTTACCTCCTAACTTCCGTGGCTTCCCCTTTATCTCTGCAGCACATCTCTATTAAAATCATCTTTACAGGGCCCTCAGTAAACTGGAGGCTGTCTCATGAGCCTGGCTCTCACTGAAGCTGCAGCAGCTGGGCATGCTGGGGTGGCTGCATTCCCTCCCTGTCAGCTGGGCTCGAGGGACAGAGGGCTGGGGATGGCAGCAGAGCAGGGATCTGCTCTCCTGTAGAGCTCACCTGCTCCCTTCCTCCTTGGCCCTGGTGTGGACACATTCCTGTCTGTAACTGTTTCTTCCAGACTCTCCAGGAAGTTACATGCTTAAAAAGAGAAGGATACTAGAGAAGCTGAGGCTCCCTTTCTTCGGACAGTTCGGAAAATAACTCACAGACCTTCCGTTCTGGATGTAGAAAGGGCCCCAGCTCATGATACTCAGTTATGTATGTGCAACCCCTTGTGTCTGCAACATAGTCTAAACCCAAATCTGAATGCATCTCCAGGTAATAAGAAGACACTGTTCAATAAAAACCGGTTGGCAATGTTCCAGCTATCATATAAGCAGAGATTAATATAGCCAAGAGGTTACACATAAAGCTCTGAACAAATTAAAAGTGCTAGTCATCAATGAGAAGAAGCAATAAGCCATTCAGCCAACCTGTTAGCAAAACAAGCACTAACCACATTAGGCTACTTTTAAAGTTATCAGGGCCCAATAAAAACAATCTGCCAATTCTCAAGCCAATGAAACCAAACCAGCCAGTTGAAGCAGTTTAATCTCTTTTAGCCAAGGAAGGAGAGCAGGAGCCAAAGCTGTGGGGTGCTCACTGACTATAATCCACTCTTACCGCAGACATAGGCTACTCCTGCCTGCCCAAGGGAAGTGGAAGAAAAGGGAATTTGGAATACCTGAAAATGCCTTTACTAACATTTCAAAAAAACAGGAAACACTCCCTTTGTGCTTCTTTTTTCTTTCTAAGAATGAAACCTTCAATATACTAATGAAAGGTTTGAAAATGTCTGCAGTTCTAATGGGCTTTGTCCTGACTTTATTTCTGTGCAACTACTGGCAAAGCTACTCTCTAATTTTGATTTTTGAAAAATAAAATCTATAAATAGACAAGTGTGGTTGATGAAGCAAAACTGTATTTCCAGCATAAGCACACAACCACAGAATAATCAAGGAACAAAAGACTTCATCCAAAACTTTCCAAAACATGTTGTCATTCTGCCTAGGGGCTTCAGCTGCCAGCTCACAGTCCTCTTCCCTGTGCATCCAGCTTCAGAGGAACCCCCCTCTCCAGGGCAGGAACCCAGCAATCAAACCCAGATTGACTGGTTTTTGGAGTTAGCTTATTTTTGTCATTCTCTTTCATTTCAGGCATTTCCCCCAGCCACAGACTCTGTGTCTCTACAAGACAGGCCCCATAGGAAGGCCCTGGCCTTCCTGTGGTGGGCATAAAGTATCTGCCTTGGACGTGGAGACACATCTGCTTTTCAACATGCTATTTTTAGATTCATCATGTCTTGAGAAAATGCCTGAAGGATTCGTTAGGGCAGCTTCTCATCCCTGATCTGTGCTTCCACATCGGATAGAGTTGAAATGGGCATCCTCAGAGAGCAGGGCTCCATCCAGTGTCTGATGGATGAGTTACGTAAATCTCTGCTTAAGTTTATAAATTAAGCCTCAAAGAGTTAAGCCTACACTTCCACTCCAAAGGAAAGCTGTACTCTGCAGTGGTTTAACCACTACTAATAACTGGAATAGAAAATAGTACAATTCTCAGCCGTTTTGTCTGGACAGGCAGATGTTCCAGGGTGACTCCAGCCTCTCAGGACCTATTCTCTTGCAGACACAACTGGGAGGGACAGCATGGTGGCTGCTAAGAGCGATAGTTGATCAGGTATTTCCAAGGTAAGCCTCTGAAAAAGAGACTATGGTGAAATTCTTGGGTTTGAGTTGTTCTATTTTTTTTAAAAAAAACCCTCCTGCTGAGTTTATCAGAACCAGGATTTTATCCTGCTGCTTTAAACAAGTGAGTTTAACAGTACAAATGTGCATGGTATTTTTAAGCACAGGCTCCAGATTCCTGCCTTCCCATTCAAAATACACTTTGTCACTGTGATATCTAAAAGCTTGTTCCCAGACTGAATATTGGGACATTCTAAACTGCATTCAGATATAATCAAATATGTCCCAGTCTGTGAGAACTCAGCTGTCAACAGAATAAAAATGGATAAATCTATTTACCTACCTGAAAAAAATGCCCTTTAATCTTAGTTCAAACCTTGAAACGTAGGTTGCATCTTCAACAGTTCTGTGCAGCTGAAATAGGTTAAAGAATACTCCTCTCTAGTCTCATTTCTCCTGCACACAGCATTATCACTTACAATTAGCCGTGACATTTCCATAAACATTGCGTGTTTTGAGTTAATAGACAAAGCCACAGGAGACAGCTATCAGCTAAAGAGGAGAAGAAGGGAAACAAAGCACTGATGAGGCAGACTTTTATGTTGGCAAATGCAACAGAGAAATATGTGGAGTATCATTTTTACCTCCACCCAGACTACACATCTGAGATGTTGCCTGGTTTTACTTCCTCATTTTCCACGAATATTAAGAGACTTGGCTGCAGAGAGTTGCAGTTTAGATTCATCTAAATTTGTCTTACACTGTCTAAGAAACTCTACTATTTACTGATTTCAGTTTCCTGGATTTCTTATCTTGTACGTATAAATTATAAGCAACTTTTGTACTCATATTCACCTACTTTATTTACCACTGAGCAATTCAATAACATCTTACTGAACGTGGGCTAATTGATAACGGTGATGTTTTTGATAGAGGTGTGCACAGCAACAAAACAAAAATGCTAAAAATATAGCCAATACTAAGCAGATCTGCTGCCAGGCACCATATTGTTTTAACGGTTATGACCTCTGACAAGATGGTTTCATCACTAAGGGTTAGCCTATAATCCCTTCATGCCAGACAGGAATTTACACCCGGGGGATTTTCTGCCATTAGTCATGGATGGGTTACTCATGGTGTAATCATGCTATGAACAAGGCCACGGGCATCAGTTCTGCTCAGATCTAGGTTATCAGGTCTCAGGTTTAAGATCTTTTTAAAGAATGAAAGATACAGGTTGCATTCAGTTCAGAACTGAAACCTGCTTTTGTTTATCTTGACAAGTGACACAGAGAAAGAACATTGTATCTGCACCTTAACAAACATCAAAACACTCCCCAAAGATCTCCAAAGTAACATGTATGTAAATGCTCTGTTGCTTTGATGGCTCCTCACAGTCAGTGTGCATACAGCACGAAGCACTCCAAGAAGGGATATGACCTACTCTGTGTCAGGTTGGGAGTATGGGAAACCATTTGAGATAATCACCGCTTCTGAGGGCAGATCACCAGTGTTGGGGATCCACGGTACGTTCCTCTCCTTCCCTCCCTGCTGTCTCCTAGACACTGGACTACCTCAAGTGACGAGGCCATGAGGACAGGTTGCAGCAAATATATTATAGGACAATTTTAGAATAGCCTCTCCTTTGGTGACTACTTTAGACATTCTCCCAAAAATCAATTTCAAAGTATCATTTAACCACCGTCTGAACAACCTATTTATTCACAGAATATGCAAATGTACAGTCATTAAAAAGTAACACAGCCAAGATAGCAGATTAATTAACTAAAGACAGTATTTCCTTTATAGCGCACACCCAGTCCTGTATTTTTTCAAAGCTCTTTACTGTGGAAATTCTGCAGCACTGCAGTGTAAGTTTATTGCTATGAACTCTTTCACAAGACTTTATTTTTGGTAAAAATTCAACTCTGAACATAACAGTGCTTCAAGCCACAATGTAAGCCTCAGCAGGAGAAGGGCCCTGCAGTGCTCTGAGTAAACATCATGGTGCATGGCCTCTGTATATACTCAGCATGCAGTACATGGTTGCTACCTCATTTTTCCAATATGCCTGGAAGTTATTGCTTAAACAAAATAGCTGTAGTAAGAACACACAGTTCCCAAGGGGGATATTCTGACATCCACAGCGCTGCTCATGAGTGGAGCTATTACCATGGAAAACAAGCATCAGCTTTTAAAAACAGGATGCTCGTTTATAGTTTAGACTGTGATTGTTATATACAGCAAACCAGAAAAGGCCCCTGATATTTCTAACTTTGAAGCTCCTTGAAGGAGCTTATTTACCTCCTCCTAATCAAAACCTGAACAAGCATCCTCTGCAAGAATACGATTGCTCATATTTCTGTTTAATTAGGGTTCTGCCACCATCCCTTTCAGATGCATAACTGTATGCAGATTGCACACTCCAGGCCAGCCTCTGTCTATCTGAAAGAGAATATTACCTGTTATGACCAAACGCCACACAGAGTGAAAGGGACTTCTGCTTGATCCAAATAATAAGCACTTATAAGCAGTTTTGCTTCCCTTCTGCTTTTCAAGCTGCTTTTGAAGGAAGGGTTAAATTTTTTCTGTGTTTATCTTGTGAAACTATGTGAAATTTGAGACTGAACAGTCTAAAAAGTACTGTTTAAGTGGCTTCAAAGAAGAGCATTCATGTAACTGTAAAGCACTGTCACTATGGCCAAAGCCTGATGGTTCCAGGGCGGAGGGTAGCCCGTCAGGGCCCAGCCTTTCATTTACAGTGCCTAATTTTAAACGCTCTGTTCATCTGGACAAGGGACTAAGCTATTTTTTTTTTTCTTTTGCAGCCTCCAGATGTTTTTGGGGTAAGTTTTAAGCATTCTCATTACAGACCTTTCCATAAAAATATAAAAAAGATTTTAAAATTAAGCTTCTTGCCAGATGCTGAGATGATTAATAGACCTTTGTAAACATCACACATGCAGAACAACATATTTTGTGCTATCATTTTTCATTCTACTCAGTCTTGCTTCAACAGTGATGCTGTCCTTTGGCTCTTTGCTTTTAGCCTTGTTTTAATCAGTTACAAAGTTCATTTCTCTTCTCTTCATAAAAGGGAGCTCCAGTACCACCACCACCACCACTACCTTTGCCTCCAGTGGCCAAGATACAACACAACCGCTTAGATGTCACACCCCAGCAGAGCCCACAGGCTTGAGCCCCCCACTCCCCCCCAGCCATCACCCCTGAGCCATCACCCCACCATGGGCAAAGCCCAGGCAGAAACACCCTGCAGCCCACGTTCCAACCGCTGGGGACAACTGGCCGTGCCACCAGCACTGCCCTTGTGTGCGGCCTCTTCTTCTGCTCATGGCTGCCCTTACTCCCTGGCCTGAGAATGTCCAAGTGCTGTCTTACAGCCTCCAGAAACTTTTGATGAAAACCTTTCAGTCAGGTTAATTCCCAGCTGCTCCTCGGCTGCCACTTCCCCTCTGAAGTTTCAGAGTGTGTGACCAGGGTTGCCCAGATCTCAAGCCAGCCATTTGCCTAAAATCTTCCCATTTGAACGGAGACGTAAATTTTAACACTATGCTGCATTTGTGCTCCTATGAACCAACAACTACAGGGAAGACAGACAACTTCATTCACAATGCAGATTTCACTCTGACACTAATATCATAATCACATATTGATTTTAATTTGTTATGGAAGGAGAAAATGACCTGAAGTGAAAATACATCTTCACAAAATTTTATTTCCTTCTATCTAAGTCCCTTCCCAATTAAATATAAGTGCATTAGCACTAACAGGGAAGGCCTGGTGTCAGAAAACATAAGTTCAGTCATGTATCAGAGAATTCGTAAACTGTAGGTGTTTAAAAGTCATAAACCTTTCCTATTAAACCTGGCCTTCTAGAATGTGGGGAGAAATATGCATTGCTTGCTGGACAAGCCATCAAGATCAGGTTGGACGGGGCTTTGAGCAACCTGGTCTAATGGGAGGTGACACTGCCCTTGGCAACAGGGATGGAACTAGATAGTTAAGGTCCCGTCCAGCTGAACCATTTTTTAATTCTATGATTTTATGTCAGAGATGAAGACACTGGGGATTAACTGCCCTCTGAAGGTGCTGGGGCTTTCACCAAAAACTGCAAAAAGGAGCAAAGATTGTTGCTTGGACATGATCAGGTCACGGTCAGACATCTAACATAAGCTGGGTGATGGAAGGTCCTGAACGTGCCCTCCTCATCACCGGGGGTTCAGCCACTGGGACTCTGGCAGCTCTGAGATGACACAGCTGGGGGCTGCTCCTGTCCCTCCCAGAGACATGGGCACTGTGCTGTGGCGGCTGGTGGCCAGGACTGGCCCCCTGCCATGGGCAGCTGCCTCCAGCTGAGGCCCTTGTGTTTGCCCTCCTGAGCTCCAGCTGCACTGGAGCTGCTCCACAGCCAGGTCCTACCTGCCCTGACTTGCCCTGCTTGCCACCAGCCCAGCCTGGCAGCCCTGATAACCAGAAATCTCACAGAATCCATCTACATTTCAGCTGAACACCAAACAACCGTGCTAAGATTACTGCTGTGAGACAGCCAAGGTCAGCACCAGGCAGACAGAGAGGATTAGCAGGTACACGGGTAACACAGGTATCACAGAGATGGGGCAACAAAGCTTTGCTGGAGGAAAGCCACATCTCACATATCTCTTTGATTTTTTAATCAGTAATGATGTAACGCAGACAATAAAGTGTACACGCCTTTTCCAGATGTTCTTCTTGAGATCCTGCACTGAAGATTATTAAGATACCTACTCTGTCATGCAAGAAGATGAAATGTAAAAAATCTCATTTTCACTTTAGAGAGAACTGTTCTCTAAGGGTGAAAACAAACACAGAGTAATTTTATTTCCACAAAGTTGTTCCTT
Organism: Merops nubicus; assembly: GCF_000691845.1. Taxonomy (NCBI): domain Eukaryota; kingdom Metazoa; phylum Chordata; class Aves; order Coraciiformes; family Meropidae; genus Merops; species Merops nubicus. The sequence continues at coordinate 53,067 of NW_008612759.1, forward strand.
CTAGCTTTCACAGTTTAGAAACCTTAATAATAGCCATTTGATGGGCAATACTGACTTGTGACAATGAGTGAGTTCATGATTAAGACTTTGTCTTTTACTGAACTCCTGATTATTGGGGGTTTTCACAGGTGTCCTGAATTCTTCCCAAACTCCCAGACTGCAAGTAAAAGCAGCATTTTCTGCAAGCACCTCAAAGAAGTTCTTATTCAGTCCTATCAAGCAGTCACAGTTAACATGTACTCCCATTTTCAGCTGATTTATCTCTGTTTAGAAACTTGCATGTGCAAACCTTATACGTGGCACAGCTCCATTACCATCTGTTCCAATGTCTCCAGAGCACAGACAGCGAGAAGCTCTGACAACCAAAGCTGGAACATACAGAGTTTATAGCACAAGAGCCATTACATGAAAGTAGGCCTTGGAAGGAAAGTGAGATGGTTTGGACTGTCCTTCTGCATTAATTTTGGTATCTTCTGTTGTTCTGGGTGAGCAAATAGACTGTTAAGTTTAAGATTCAGCAAAAAGAAAATAAATTCTTTAAGTTTCTTTAAAGAAACACCACAAGTGTTCTCAAGTGTCCATGTTATGGGGAAAATGACAAACAGGGTAATAGAACTACTGCTTTTAATGCCCGAACACATACTTTCAAATTACGTTGGCATAAGAAATAGTTTTAACAGTCACGGCACATTTGAGTTGTGTAACATGGAGCTCTCCTGCCTGAGCTGTCCATCTGCATCTAGCAGAGGAGGAGACTGGACATTTCTGCACTATCATCTTGCTTTTCAACCTCTGGAATCAGATCACAGTAATTGCTGCTGCGCAAAGAGGTAGAATAACGTAGGTCAGGAGGGATCTCTGGAGGTCACCCAATGCAAGCCCTTGGTCAAAGCAAGGCCAGCTGAACCAGTTGTTTTCCTTTGGGAGCTGTCAGGACATGAACAACAAACAAAGCACTCGCTGTCCTTTATCGTATGCCCAACTTGTGAGCTCAGCCCTACTCTCACAGAAGAAAGCTCTGGCTTGAAAAGTAGAGATGATACATGATGAACAAAATTTCTTCTTACAGACAACGTCCTGCAGAGGCTGCTTGGCGCCCTGCTGAATTAGATAAGGAATTAGAATTAGAATTGACTGAAGACCATATTTGTTCCTGCACAAATTCTCTGTAATTTTCCCTCAAATGTCAAGTTCAAGAGCATTGGAGTGGAAGAATATACTTCCTGTGAGACAGATCCATTCCATGAGCTCCTTCAGAGCTTCTTCCACAATGCTTATCAACTGTGACAAAAACATGCATGGGTTCTCCTGGAAAACATACAACCTCCAATACTTAAAGGATTTTTTAATGGTTTTTTTTTTTTTTTTTTTTTTCTTCTACAGTGGCCACTGCTATCTCAACAGTTACCTTGGTGCTCCCTAAAGAACCTTATCCCTTTTTGGTTCAGTTGTTACATATGTTGATTTCACAGCGCATCATCAGGCAGCAAAATGCCCTTCGTAAGATGAGCAACAATATTATTTTTGACCTGTTTCATACTTTTCAGCCTTGTTCACTTAAATGTTCTACAAAGGTAAGCAAGTCTTGTCAGCTCTTCCCACACAAAGGCAAGAAACTGTCTTAAATTCATACAGCTAGGTGCATGCTTCAGCCCTGAAAATGCATTCCTTCTGTCTGGGCACACAGACAAGATGCCAGTGACCCGACAGAAGGCATGGGTTCTGCTGCACCCAGGAGCACGGGCAGGTTCCTCAGTGGCTGCTTTGGAGCCAGGCTCCCCTGGCGTTCACTGTGTGGGTCCAGAGAAGGGCAATGAAGCCAGTGGAAGAGCACAAGTCTTGTGAGGAGCAGCTGAGGAAACGGGTTGTTCAGCCTGGAGAAAAAAAGGCTCAGGGGAGACCACTCACTACCAACTACCTGAAAGGAGGTTGTAGCAATGGAGTGCTGGTCTCTTCTCAGAAGTGGCAAGCAATAGGACAAGAGGAAATGACCTCAAGTTGGACCAGAGGAGGTTTAGGTTGGACAGTAGGGAAAATCTCTCCACTGAAACGGTTGGCAAGCCCTGGACCAGGCTGCCCAGGGCACTGGTTGAACCACCACCCCTGGACTTGTTTACAAGTCATGTAGATGTGGTGCTAAGGGACATGGTTTAGCAGTGGACTTGCTAGAGTTAGGTTAATGGTTGGACTTGATCTTAAAAGTCTCTTCCAACCTAAATGATTCTAGAATCCTGTGATAAGTTATCTGGGGTGGAAGAGGGCAAAGTGGGTTGAAGAAGTCAGGTAGTAAGGAAAGAGCCAGCAGCTGTGCAGCCAGTGCAGCCATACTGCAACAGCTCTGGCAGCTCTGTTAGCATCTGAGGGGTCAGAGTAAGCATGCATTTTCTTCACAAAAGCACAACATCTAGCACATGGACTCCAAAGAGCGTGCAAAATCCATTCTAGTGTGAAATAGATATGAAAATGGGGAGAAAGGTCTGTAAGGTACATGAACTACTCCAACCACTGCTCTTAAGTTTGGCCAGATCTGCTGGGAACAGGAACAGTGAAAAAACCTGTCAGCATTTACCAGCTTCTGGAACAGCTCCATTTGTTAATCATTTCTAAGCTCCAAGTAAGCAAGAAAGGACAAATGAACAGTTCTGACAACATACTGACTGACAATGTGTTAACATTTTTAAAGCACTCCTAGGGTGCTTTCCAAATAGGTTTTGGAAGGTGAAAGAAATGAACAGAATGTAGCACGTGCAGCCAGAAGTCTCGTGTGATGGCAGTTTCAGTGATTCTTCTGCAGTACTGAACATTCTTTGATTTGCAGAAACTCAATCTGTCTCTGAAGAAATAGCTCCAGGATGTTGCGACAGGAAGGAAACGCATTCTAAATGCTGGAGTGTCCAATGGAACTGAGAGATGCTGTGTCTAAAGAAAACTGATTAGGAAATCCTTAAGTAATGCATGTGTCTAAAGAACAGGATTGATACACCCTGAAACAAAGAAAGCTGATAAAGTTGAAATTCCAACAAGATACGTCTGTCACCCTGTGTCCATTACAAAAGCCATCTGACTTGTCATCTGGCTTCTTTGTTCTCTTTACATCACCTACATGTGAACAACAGAACAGCAGAGCTATGTTAGAAATCTGATTGAAGAATGAGAAATGGGTTAAGTCTGCAGCAATGTTCAGTTATACCCAGAGAGCTCATTCCTGCAGCACACCACCAGCCCTGAAACATGGCCTCACAGCTTCCAGACTCCTTATCAGGCAGCCACAGAAGCTTGATCCTTCAGGAAATTCAGCCATGTATTCAACTGGAAGAATGGCCAAGCAAGCTCCTCTGAGGCAGGAGGCATTCAATCCGTCTGTCTGTGCTCCATGTGTCACGGCAGAGCTTTTGTCAGCCAGAGGGTCATGACAGGAAAAAAACAACAAAATTAAGAGAAAAATTCCACACAGGACCTGATCTGTGCCACACTGACCCACTGTTTCCTGCCATGGTGAGGAGCGAGCTGTGTATGCCTGTTGCTGATGTGAAGAGCTGCCTTCTTACATCAAACACATGCTATCTACATATCTCTTAAACACTGCTGAACTCTTAGGCTGGAGTGTTCAAATGTGTAATGGAAATTTGTCACTTAAAGCACTCAGCACTCCTAACAACTGGACCACCGTGAATTTAAGCGGCTCAACTTTTAAACACATCCATTCCAAATGCATAGTCAGGATGTAATGTATTCTTCCACACAGCTATATTACTGTGGAAACATTGTATTTATCATGAGCTTTCTGCTGTGACATATTTGGATTTCAAATCCAGACAAAACAAGAAGAAGAACTGTGTTTAGAATATTTCATATGAGCATTTAATGCACTGCAGTTTTTGCACCAGTGAAGACATCCAGCTCTAATATGAAAATAGTCACAAAACATGGGAAAATATGTGAATGCTTTTCACAGCATCCTTGTCTACTATGTATACAGAAGTGATACCTATCTGTTTGCTATTCAGAAGTCCATGATGGGCATATTCCTACTTTATGAATTGTATTCCTGTTTCTGGTATGTCTTAGTTATTTCACAAGCATTAATGTGTTGAGGAGCATTTTCAATGAGCAAGGTAACATGAGCATGCCAATTCATTGTGTATTTCCTTTTTTACAGCCAGCAGTTGTAAAGTTTACAAGTCAGCAGTGTGCTCCTGCACAGAGGACAGGACAACGCTCACACTGGGGCACAGCCTGTCTCCAGGGGCTGCCACCAGCCTCCCAGGGCACTGCTGCCACTCAGCAGGGCCACCCAGAGCAGCCCACTGGATTCCCAGTCCTCAGAAACACAAAGTAAGTGGCCAGTATTACAACAGCTTGCTGTAAAACACTGTTTTCCTTCAGCGTTGTGGAACTCTGTGGCACAGTCTCAGCAACACAGGAGGTGTAGTTTCTAACTCATCACATCAGAGAGTCCCAAACAAGCACAAGGAGTGGCTCCCGCTCACTGAAAAAATGAATACTGCATACATATGACAGATTATTTAAAGCTTTTCTTTCTGATATTATTCTCCTCTGTCAGCACTTACACCTACACTTCAGATATTTTTTCAGGATGATTTTTCTAGGCAGTACGAGTGGGAACTTTTGACATTCTGTATGTTCTTTTTGGATTGTTTCAAAACCCAGCCCCTGCAGTCTGCCTGCAGTCCTGCCAGCCAGCCTGATGCTCCAACCCTACTCCCAAGCCTGAAGCAGAAGGCATGTCCCCCTCTCCTTCCTTTACAACCAGTAACCCTGGACAAAATTTTTTTCCTTTGCATGATGAAAGTCAGATGTATGCCTCAAGGAAAACCTCAGGAAGGTAAAGGAAAAATGGGGACTTTAAATAGCAACTCTTGGAAACTCAGTTTGATTGCTACAAGTGCTGTTTTGTCAATGCCAGAATGTGACCATTTTCACTGTCCCTAATGAAAATTCTGGGTTTCTTTTAAGTGTTGAACTATAAATGTTGAAAGCTGTACTGAACAATGGGGTCCGAAGAAAAGGAAATTTATCCACTCCAGGCATCAGCCAAAGCCTTTAATTTTTCCTCAGAGAATTTCCTATTGATATCACTCACAAGAGCTTTCCCACCGTCGGTATTTTTGACAATACTGCTTCTATTATCAGAATAACAAATGAACCGTTTTTGCTCTTACGAGTGTTGCAACCACAGATTTATTCTCTCTATTAAACTGTCAATAACTTTTCACTGGAAGTGCTCTCATCTTCCAAAATCTGGCTGTCTTCCTCCAAGTTGAGAAATGAGGGAAAACTTCCCATTCCAACTCATTGAGACCACTTACTTGGTAAATAGCTTTCATACTGTATAACCATTGATATGTCTTCAAAACTGCCCAGTTTGCCTCCCCCCCCACCCCAAGTACATATGCGGAGGACTAACTTCTCTACTCTTCATATTATATATGTCTTCTCTTCATATTATAGCACTATCCACATTTGAAGACAACATTTGACTCTGATACAAACATCTAAGCCACGAGTTACTAATACATACATTATGCTAAGAAAGACAGACACATGATGGCCAGATCAGAACAACTCTTCTGAAAAAGGGGCCACGGACATTCCGAGCAGGGCCTGAAGCCCACGCAGCCCTGCCCTAGGGGTCAGCTGAACTTCGCCCAGCTTTTACAGCCCTTACAAGCATGTTATGTTCTCTATATTTTCTTATTCATTATGCCTAGAAGAGCCTAAAAGCAAGTCTGAAAACCCTGCAAAGCCATGTACCACCTGCGAGTGATACCCAGCATTCACTGCAGGGGATTCTGGTGTGCTAGACTGAGCATCAGATAGAGGGAACCTTCTGGATAGCTGGGCCCAGCCACACGTGCCATATGGACATTCAGGTGACACGTTACTGACTGACTGTAATTCAGACACCACACGAAGTCAACAGTGAGTCACCTACAACGGCTAGCAGACTGTACAAATGGCAACCTAATACTCTGGTGGAAAATGCTGCCAACATCATAAAGAGACTATTACAAAACAAGCAAAGTCAGACCCTGAACCATATTTAGCTATTAAATTACAGAGTAGCAGGAAAAAATGCCAGGTTGTCATCGTTCCAAGTGTTACTCAGTGGAACACTGACAAGAAGAAAGCCTCCGTGGCTGGAAACCAAAGGCGGGGCCAGAGGGCATGGCAGACATCTAAAAAGATACACAAACAAAACTTTGAAATTGGTACCATCTGAAAGTCTGGGACTTGCCAGAGCCTCCCAGGAGGTGACTGGTATCTGACTGGAAGGCACTAACACTGGCAGCTTGGGTGTCCCTCGAGGTGGCCCCGAGCCAGGGGATGTTCTCCAGCCAGGCTGCAAACCCACTGCTGTGGGGCTGTCGGCGTTCCAGGAAGGAGATGGATCGGAGAGCTTTCCACAGCCAGCCTGCCAAGGATGTCTTAAATAACCAGCAGCCACAACAGCCGAAGGGAAATCACTTTAGACAAGCAGAACTAATGAAAGAACTTATTGCTGGCAGACGATAACGGTCAGTCCCAAGGTCTCTGAGGGGAACCACACATCTCAGATTCTCTGTCCAAAAGCAATTATGTGACTGAGCTGACAGTTTGTAAGAGCCTGAGTAGAGAATTTTAATCATAATTTAATTCTATATGGTTGGTGAGAAGAAGAAGAGGGAATAGTATCTTCATGAGGGTCTCACAAAAGCCTTTAGTTATACTACTATGTGCATGATGTGTACTGCTGACCACGGAGAACCATTCACCACAGGTTAAATGAAACCTCTTCCAGACTTAGCGCACCACTGAACAGAAAGGATGTGTGAGGCAAAGTTACTACCAGCTCTGCAGATGGCTTTGTTCCCTCCTTTGTTCCCTGTCTGCTGAAATGAAGCACTGGACAGCACTGCCCACAAGATCCTTGGAATTGTATTCTCTGGGCTAGGTAGGCACATCACAAAAGCTTGTGATGGGAAACCAGAAAATAATGGCCTCATTCAAGTGAACATTTTTTTTTCTTGCTGAGTATCTTGGAGATTACAAGAGAGTGAGAGAGGAATTCTCTTTGGTGGGTTATTTACTATTCTCTTACTTAAGGAAAAAAGAATACTGCTTACTTTTTGAGAACTCCTCTTGGGACTTATCTTTTTTTGACTTGTTATAAAAAAGCACATTCACAACAGAGAACTAACACATGTTAGGATGTTACCTTTGTTCCACAGAGGATGTCACATAATGGTCAGTATATAGAGAAAGCCCCTAATTTATTTCAGACCAAATCTCCCTGCAGCTGATCCTGACGCATCAGCAAGAGTGAGTACGTCATTCAAGAGCATCACCACTAGTGGCAGAGGAACCATTTGCATGTCAAATTCACAAATTTGTGAAATTGTTGGCTGAACAGCCAACAGCTGACAGTCCTAGGTCACACCATATTTCTTCTGCCTGTCACTTGCTGGCACTTACCAACAGTAACCTGGCAAAGTGCTAGAAATAATGCTGTTCAGGGCCTGCCTCAAAAGCTTTTTTTTTTTTACTCCCATTTTGCCTTGATCCTTTGCTTGATAGTGCTAATAATAGCTATGAGCGTGACTCATAAAATCATTGCTACAATTTTAAAATAACGTAAGAAATGCATATTACCTATGAAAAAGGACATAACAGCAACACCTAGAAATCACATCATGGACGTACAGCTTAAATGACGTACAGCTATACGACCAGCAGGTATGCCATTGCTCATGTATTTGTTGCATTTCGAGTCATTTTTTTCCAAATACATGGTTTGATGTATACTTCATAAAAAGAAGAACTAGAGATTGTTTGCATACCTTGGAGCTGTATATAGCTTTCAGTCTTACTAACATTGTTTTAATGCCACACTGAGCATAGTATACAGTGAGCAAACCAGATAAAAACCAGTTTCATATGGACTTGGGAGCTGACCCTCCTCCACCCTGCAGAGCTTGTTAGCACAGTAAGATTTCGGTCACTGCAAGGCTCTGTACTCAGTCTGTGCTTTAACAACCCACAGTTACCAGGGTGGCTGGTTTTCCATGCAGACTTGTTACTGCTGCCACTGCAGTCTGTGGACAGGTGAACCCCACTGGATCCTCATAAGGTCAATGGAAGGACCTCAGTGATTGCTTCATTCTGGACATAAATAAAACTTTTATCTTGGTAACACACATACAGACACTATTTGTGTGTTCAGGGATACATTCTGTCGTATTTGCAAGTCAAAAGCTTAAAAAAACAGTAAGACCTTCAGTATTGCCAGAATCATGTTATTCTATGAATGGAGGTAGTTCTAGCACTGTTTGAGACTTAACTTGAACAGAAAAATATTAGGTGAATAAAACCTTCAAAAAATATCAACTGTGTCCACTTCAGTAAGACCTCTATATAAAACCAAAGTATCTTAGAATCTTAAAAATAATTGCTACGGGAGGAGAGGAAGCTGCAGTATACCTAGAACACAGAGCAGTTTCTTGGGAAGCAATGAAAATAACATCCCAGCCTAAAAGCAGGGGGGAAATCAGAAGCAGATGCAAGCACCTCAGAGTAAGACATGCTGTAAGGACATGTCTTCCTGACATGTGAAGACAAAAACACTGCATCTTCCAAAAATACAACTACAGAAGTCATAATATCCGGTAAGAAGAGCAATTTAATAAATAGGAAGGTACTTTTCCAAAAGTGACAAATCACTGTTAAAATCTGCCTGAGGGAATCCTGAACTAATCTTATTGTTAAAGCAAATAAACACAAGGTAGATTAACAATGTCTCCTAAACAACTTTAGTTTTGAAGGCTGATTATAATTCAGAATAGGAAAGGGGTTATCTCAGAGAGCTTTACTAGTTGCACACTGTCAGCTTCTGAGTGTAATTAGCATGCTATTAGTATTTCTATGTGCAAAATTCTTGTCAAAACACACTGTTAGTGCTTGAAAGAAAATAAGACATAAATACAATGTCATCATGGGTTTAAATGAAATATCTCCTTGCACTGAAGTATTTTCTTCATAAAGAATGTAAAGTATCAAATTTAATACGATGTCTTAAGACTATATCCTGCTCTGAACGTGGCAGTTAGTATAGTAAATTTATTTAAAATTATGTGTAGCTCACATTCTAAACAGCAAAGAGAAAATGGCCTGTAATTTTGAAGCTGTTGAGCATTTCAAGTCCTGTCCTACCCAGTTAATCAGAAGAATATTTACCAATTGCTGTAAGTGCTGTTAAGGTGAGGATTTCAGAAGTAACCTAATAGAAATAGTAATCAGACAGTATCAACTAAGTAGGCTGTAAAAGAGGATAAGGTAATTTCTATTTCTAATGAACAGCCCATTAAGACAGTAATGAACACAAGGATTTCTTTCTGTAAAAATACTAATATGACTTACAGAAATTATATTCTGTCTTAAGCTGCCACAGAAGCGATGATTGTCTCTTTCAGTTTTAGATGTTTGTTTTGGAAAACACATTCCTAAAAGCTTGAGTGAGAAGAATGATCTCCCATAGCTTTAGTGACAAGCTGCACTGTACCAACCCGCATATACCATCAAACAGCATCCAAGGCCAGATTTACAAAAGCCTTTTTGGTACCTAACCATGTGTACAGAGGTCAGATGGAATTTCCAAAACCATCTGTGCACCACGGCCACGATGATTTTCAGATGAGATAAGCACTTTGTTTCCACTGGAAATCCCTCTCTTAATACTTAGGGGTGGTAATTCTTCAAATCTGGTGTTTAGTCACTATTTTTGATCCCCCACCACAGCACCAGGGATCTCCAAGCGTGTAATTTCAATAAAAGACCCCAGCGAACTCTACATCACTGCAACCCCATTTCAGTTCTAACCACGACACAATAACAATGTCTCCCGTTCTGTCTCTATCTGTACCGTTACTACTGGTCACTTCTATGGCATCTGCTGACAGAAAGCACAAAAGGCAACAAAGAGAGATGCTGGAGAACAAAGTCAGATTTTGAAAAGGGCAAATAATACTGTGGATATTTTGCATATTGGTTTCAATCCATCACTGAAGTACACTTCAAAAAGCATCCATTTATCACTTCTGATATGGTAGAAAATTCATATAAGCATTAACTAAACATCTTGTTCCAATATTAGGATGACCTTTACTCTGTCTAGCAACTACCATTAACTATGAAAATTAAAGCACCTTCCCAATAATGGCAACAAGAATTTACGCCTGTTTAGCTCTCTCTGAAATTCTGTTGTTAATTAGTATTCCTCTTTAATTCTCTTTAATTAATTTTATAGCCTCAAAATACACAATGAACTAAAAACCAAAAGTCTAATTTACTATGAACTGTGCAACCACTAAACACTTTTACTGCAAACTGTAGAAGCTACTATGGAAACTGACTTTATAGCTGTTATAAAATTTCATTCTGTGTGTATTGTTTCTCCAGTGTCATCGAGGGAATAGAATGTAGAATTCACACAGTGCCTTTTTGTTTAATTATGATAATGACAATTTATACAAATGGTATGCAGACAAAAGAGAAAGGTACCAAGAGACTTTAATCTGAATTTCATTCTTTACTTACCCTGTTATTCCTGCAACTTTATGCTACAGGTTTATATTGTATTTGTTAAAAAAGCACACAAGATACCATAGATTTAGAAAGAGAACTGGTGGATTTTGATTAGCTACTGTAATCCAAAAATCCCAAAGAAAAGAAGCTGATACATCCTTATTAGAACAACAGACTCTTGCTTGGTCTTCAGGATTTTAGATTTGCTACAAGGATCTGTGGTGCACCTGGTTCAGGCCCGCAAGAGGAAGGGCCGTGGCTGGCAGAGAAGCGTAAGCAGAGATACAGGATCCCTGCTGTGAACTCTGGGGGTGGCTGGAAGGAGCCACGGTGTTCCCAGCCCAGTCGCAGAGCTGCAGAGAGGGCAGAGCCTGCAGCCTGGCAGCTCACTCCACGACACACCAGCCATAGGAGAGGGCAAGCGGTGCCTCCTCATGGCTCAGTACTGCTTGGGCATCTTCACATACCTCACATACCCTTCTCCTGACTTTTTGCAGCTTGAAATTCTCAGTCAAAATACAGGATTAGGTTTTGTAGGCTTGTTTCTTTGTTTGTCCCCCTTTTTAACCACCTTTGCTCTTGGTGAAGTCATCAGGCTTCAGTTGCAGAAGGGCAGTTCACACAAACCAAAACTGGGAACTTCATTTCTCCAGAGAACCACTAACACATTCCATAAGTAAATGACACCATTAGCTAACTTCCATTTTCTCCTTAATTAGTATTTGGGTAGAATAAGCTCACTGTGTGTTTCAGGAGAAGAAATTAAAACAAAACATGGGGGACTTTAAGCCCCAAATTAATAGTTGTATTATGCAGAATAAAAAACTCCAATACTTTTAACAATAATAATAAGCAAATCCCATTGTATGAAATTCCTACAGATTGAACACAAAGTGATGAAGCTTTCCAATATTGTATTTGTAAGCTTTGATTTTTTAGATCATATTTTTTTTTTGTGTTTTGTAATGTAATTGTGGAATGAGGAGATTAAAGCAAAGCAATTTGTTCTGCCATCTATAGAAACTGGGTACATGAGGTGTTTGGTACTGATAGCTCCAACACCTCCTGTTCATCCTTTACTGCAGGTACCTCCAAACCAAACAAGCTGAACCACACTTTGGTCCAGAAGGTTAGTGGGGATGGTCACCTCTGCTAGACACGAAATGCAAAGAGATTAATGTATCTTTTCGTTTACTACAGGAAATTAAAAACTGCAGAGAGTGAAGCCTTTACACCAATCTTGGCGAAACAACATGAAAACACAGAACTAAAATGACCCTGACTGACTTCCTTGTCTTTGATGTTTTTAGAATTATGAACAGTTTAGAAACATCTCCTAGGAAAAGAGATGACATCCAATATTTTTGACACCTTGGACAAAAAGGGGATGAATATCACTTGCCAGTGAACAAAGTAAACCTCATCTACACTGCTTCGATTCACCACACGTTTCTAAAACAGGATCATCCTAAGTCATATGTCACTATGTCATAGGGGCCGGGGGGGAAAAGAAGTCTTAGGAGACTTGACTCTTACATTGCACTGTGTCGTTTCTTTCCTAGAGATTTAACTCTTTCTTGCTTTATTTCTTCCTCTGCACACTGGGAATGACACTGCTAACCCTTTTTCTTCTGTTAAACTTTCTGAAACCAGATGTGAAAAGCATTATGCAAAAATCCACCGTAATCATACCACATGCATGGTGAGACACAGGGTTCCCATGGCACACAACCTGGTGAACAGTGGGGCAGCAGACCTTGTTACACAGTCCTATTTCCAGCCTTGCTGTTTCCATCTCCCCTGTCTTTCTTCAGGGCATACTTTTTTTAAAGTGAAAATATGTTTCCTTTTCAACAGAGATACATTTCTCATGAAGGAAACATACAATGTCAAACTTTTCCTGAAAAGACAGGAACATAGCTAGGGACGCTCAACCCTAACTTAGTAAGAGTGCTGCTGAAACCAGTGGCAGCACTGCCCAGAGAGGCTTTGAATGACTGTCGGGGCAGCGGAAAGGGGCACTGTGCTGTTGAAGGAAACAAGTTTGCTTCAGAAAGGGGCAAGTTGAAGAAACATCTGTAAAAACTGATAATAGATTCACTTCCTGAAATTATTCCAGAACTACTGCTGCGAAAAAGCAGGAAGTACAGGCAAGAGAGAGGAAGAAAGTTACAGCTGAGAGAAGAAAGCTCTCTCCTGAAGAAGCCTGGCTGGCACGATGAACGCTGCAGATGAGACTGAAGGTGCCATTAACGGCACCCTGAGATCGCAGCCAGAGGCAGAGAGCCAGCAGTGCCACTTCTGTCCCCTGCCAGCTTCTCGCCTCGGCTCTAGGATGCATGGCACGGAGAGGAGCTGTGGTAACACGCTCCACCTGCTCCCTGAGCAGCAGCCTTTCCCAGGAGAGCTCACCCTCCTCCCAGCAACAGACATGCCGATGGGGACCAGGGGTGCAGCAAACTCTTAGCAAGGTACGCTCTGCTGAGGCTGCTGCAGCCAAAGCTGGCACTCCAGAAATAACATTCATTACAAAGAATGCCAACGTCCTCAAGCAATACTGGATTTCAGGGGATGAGGACCTATTGAATAAGATGCTACATCCCTAAATATAGTATTTCAGAATATGAAAAGAGCATGCACAGATGCAGATACACTGTTTTGTTCTCTCTGTATATGCACTTATATAAATCTTATACAGACAGAGCAGATCCTCTCTAGAAACTGGTGTTTAAAAATCCAACACAATCCTCTCAAGAATAATGTCAATCTTTGCCATTTGCTTTGGAAGCCAAACTCAGCCAAAATCACAGTCTTGACTCTGCTCCCCCCTCTCCCCAGAAATACAATTCTATTAATGACCTTGATTACAAACCAGACTTTATTTCATGCTCTCAGACAAACCCAAGTTTAAAAGTGATCCCAGTTAGATTTCCTAAAACCTTCCAAACAGGTGGTTTGACTTCTCTTCTTTTTGAAATTTTACAGAACAACTCCAGCTCACAAGCCTGAATGCCACTCAGAATTATTTCACAGTGCATTCTGTAAATGAACTACAAGTTTCAAACTGCAGGTCAGCCCCTTTATTGTGTTGCCACGAGGAAGGTAAAGTGTGTCTGGTTCCATCTCCCCTGTCCCCTCCAACTTCTCTGGACAAAGCACATTGAATTCACTAACTCCACTGAAATGAAGCTATTAGTTTATAACACTAAGGTTATAAAGGTGCACAAAAGCATCCTCAAAATAAATGAATCATCCTTTTTGTTTCAAAATAAAACATATTCTGTTTACTCTTCTTCCTTTTCTTTATACGGCGAATCAACAGACTTCTCTATTGATTAAGCTCTGTCCAGAAAACCTAATTTCACTTTCTGTTTCCTGAAGATGGTTGATAGCTTAGTCTTACTTAATGGTCTTGAGCCATATCGACTACCCCATTTTAACACAAAAATGCTGCAATAAATACCAAGAAGAGCAATAAAACCATCTTAGATCTTTCTCTGAATTTCTAAATGAAGGAAATTGTTTGAATTGGGAGTAAATAAATAAACCTCCCTCTACCTGACTCAAACATATTTAATCAGTCTCCTCTCTGGAGGCTTTAGCAGCATCATTTTGAAAGAAAATACATTAAACCAAAACTGCCAAAGTCAGCTGCAACAAAGACACATCTTCCTTCTCCCAAAGAAAAGTGAGACTGTCTCCAAACTTCATTAAGTTTTGTGTGAATAAATTATTTTCTAGTAGTCCGACCATAAGGGCTGTACACTTCTGGTGAGAAGTCTTGTCGTGACTACGCCACAGGACTGAAGGGCCAAGTGCTGGGCTCCATCAGCACCATTTCTCTACCAACTGCATGTGCTCAGCTACCGAGATCCTCTACAGCAGGTCAAAATTCTTATATCAAATTGTATCTAGAAATGAGATCGCAGCCACAATTGCCTATTAAGCAGAGAAAGGCTAATAGCACAGGAAACAATTAGTAACTATTATGCAAATTCTGAACTGTCTTTTTTATTCAAATGCTTTTTTTTTTTTGGCAGCCATGAAAACTGCTTTTGTTCACACTAATATTTGGGAAAGACATTTTACTTATGCAAATACATGCATTTGTAAAAAAAAACCCCAAATTGCATGTAAATGAGTGTGTTTGTGCATCAATTAGTGAAATCTGAATTCTTCTTTGGTGCAAACACACATCCATTTCAGATGGTTGTAAATTACTAGTGAGAGGGAAAAAGAAAACATAAATGAGACAATTTTCCTGAGCACTTGACAGATAAGCAAACTGCCTATTGTATCAGGGACAGGGAAGCTACACAAATATATGAAGACAGCAGCATAAAGCACTGGAGTCAACAGAACTGTAGATCTTGGTCAACCTTTTAAGTCTTCTGAGATACAAAAGAGCAAATGGTAGTCCAAAAAAAAATCTAAGTTTATTCTCTGTTCTGAATGGACCCTGAAAATACTTCATTAGAAAGGCCATCAAAGATGTCACCAGACAGAAATTTGAAGTGTGATAGTCAATGGAGAAAAGATTGCTAGTAAGACCCATCCCAATTAGCAGGGGTACTCTTCTCTATCAATTAGAAGAAACGATACACCAATAAATCGAGGTGTGGCAACAAGCTTGGGAATAAATTCCATTAATTTAATTTTTAACTTCCTCCTGAAGAGAGGCAGAATGTTCCCTATGTTGGCCCAAAGCAGTACAGAAGACTGTAATCTATCTCTAGGGGTAGACAAGGGAAAGCTACTCCTGTTCTCTGAGGTCAGGAGCACATTCAGGTGGAACCTCCCAAGCCTCACACTGCTGTCTGGACACAGACTGGCCAACTGGTTTGGGTACCAGTGACCTCCCAGCCACTACTCCTTCAAAAACATACACCCTCTTCAGCCAGGCTGAAGCTAAGAACTACCCAAATATATCTAAAATGTTTTGAGCATGTGCACCTATCAAAAATGATATATTGGATGCAACAAGTAATTTCCTGCCTGGGTGTTACCACTTAAAAGCAACGTCTAAGAGAAGCAATAAAAAAAAAAGCACTAAGAACAAGAGATGCAGCTTTTCAGAACTGTGAGCAACCAGCATTCCCTTAGTAACTCTGATGCTGTGATTACATGTGTGGATAGAGTCCAATTTCAGAACTGAAGGAACTCTGCTCATCCTGCCTAGGGCTATGTCCAGTCAGACTGATGAAGACTCCACCTCTCTGGGTTACCTGTGCAGCCAATCAGCCTGACAATAAAAACAGTGTTTTCTTACATTCAGATTGAATGGGAGATGTTGGCAATTCCTTCTGCTCACTTTCCACTAAGTTCTCTTTGGAAAATGAGGAGCCTTATTATGCACTACAAAAGAGGGAGTCCCCAGTTTTGCCATAATATGTTCATATATTCAGTACATATGGCAAACACTTACCTTGCCTATTGCCTTTTGCTAATTTAAGCATCTGTTCCCAAAACCCTTCAATGAAATGGAAAGTTCACAAGACCATCTGCTGATTTATTTAAGTGTTGTTCTTTCTGCCTACCTCTTTGCCTACAACAAGACATCTCTTGAGGATTTAAGTTGGAAAGAAGAGGGAGAGAAGAAACTGCTTGTAGATTCAGATGGTAAGACTGTGGCCAGGCCAGGTCTAAATGAAGGAACTTCAAATCATGCTTAACACAGCCTGTCCTTAAAAAACATCTGTCCTTAATAACCCTCAGTGACTATGTCTGTTACATTAAAAAAGATGCATTTTTTTCTTTGACACAATTTCACTAGAAAGGAGAAATTACCTCATGCTTTTGATCACATCTATGAAAAATGTTCACATACAATTGAAGCACATGTCCTGATTTCCATGTCTTTTTTGGGCACGTGTCATTTTTGAATGTTGAAAATCCTCTAAACCCCTAAAATGAAATACTTCTTCTGCCTTGTAGACCTATGAGCTTAGGAGACACCAAGATGGTTGGGTTTTAGACTACAACTTATTTTTGTTACTTTTCATTTCAAGACTAGTAATAAGTGTGAACTGATGTCATGGAGGTGACAGGTATGAGCCAAAAGTGTGTCCTTTTATAACTTACAGACACACACTCTCATTTCATCATGAGGTGAAATAGAAAAGTAGAATTCAAAGGAAATCTCTGTAAACACAGAAGCAAAAGCAGGACTGACTTCTGAGAAAAGCCATCAAAAGGAGGACAGTTAGAGGAACCAGCAAACTGGATCACACAATGGCCATGCTGGAGAAAGGCTAGAAAGTAGGTTGCCATGAGTATCACCACGCTACTGCTACCAAATCACTTCAAGCCAGAACCATTCCCTTCCTATATTCCTTTCCATGGGTTAACTGCCTCAAAATCAGACTTTGTATGCTTACAGTGCATGTGTAGCTGACCTAGTGCCATCCCTGGTAACAGTGAGCAGCCCCACAGTTAAAATGCATGGCTGATGGCAGGTAGAAACTGCAGCTGTCACCGTGCAGCAGTTAGTCCACAAACACTGAATAATGTATCGAATCCACAAATCTAACTCTTTTTTTCCTCATTTACATTACTCCTGCATATTGACAAGTCTTAAAAAAACCTTACAAGATCTCTTTTAAAAGTCAAGTCTGGCAAGATCTCAATTCCTGTATGTTAATACATCACTTAATTCCACTTCTCCCATCTGCACCGTTTCAGCAGAGATGTTTGCCTCCATCAGCGAACTGAAATTGATCCCACCAACTTGGTCAGCACAAACCAGTTAGAATTCCCCTCACGATGGGTTTCCACCAGTTCAGCACCGATGCTGGGTAAAGCTCGGTCCCCCCTGCTGCTCTGCCCTCTCGACAGAAGTCCCTCACAGCTCCTGTTAATGTGGTCTTGGGGTGACTGGAGCCTCACAAGGAAGGATGGAAACATCCTTCATTGAATTCCCACTTATGGAGGGACATCAAACTGGGAATTAAATGTGTGGAAGCATTTATTACTGAAATAAAATGTTCTTAATTTTACAGTGGCTTGCTTTTGTGTGCTGCAGTTAGACCCAAGAAGCTGATCTATGTTTTGGCAAATTTTCAGTTACTCTGTTATTTCATCTACTGTCTGGGGAGACTTTTTTCCCCATTTTTATTTTTTCTTTGGACAGTAATATAAAACACACAGTGCATATCTGAAAAAAAATTTGAAACTGTTCAGGCAATATTCTCATCTGATCTTAACAGTGATGTTTATGCAGCATACATAATTAAAAGCATTTTCAGTATCAGCTTAATTAATCTCTGAAGTTCAGTATTCAAAGAGCAGAGGAAATAAGCTTTTGCTACTCATTATATATCATGCAATTATAGAATGAAGACATCCAATCATAATTACGTGCCATAATAATAACTCTGTGTCAGAAAAGTTCCATATGTCTAGAAGGCACAAAAAAAAGCATGCCTTGAACAGTTTGCCTCTAGGCCTAAAGGCAAGATTTTAGAGACACACTAAATGCTGCTGAAACTCAAGGAGAAAGAATGTTTGTGGTGGGGGAGGATCCTGCCTCAAGGAAAAAATAAAAAAACATCCCCACTCCCCTAACTCCCAGGTGGACACAGAGCAGCACAGACCACGGATGGTGACAGACTGAGCTGTGAGGCTGCTTCCAGCTGCTGGATTTCCCTTTATCTCAGTGGGTAGCAGAACAAACAGCAGTGCGTTTGAGCTACCCACCAGAAAGATTTGGGGAAAAAAACAGGCTTAACTCTTCCTCCCTACCCTCTAAAGACATAAACATGGTAACAATCTAAACAGAAATAGTATCTAAGTGTCTCCTCTCCATAGATTTAAGCAGCATATCTGCATTCTAACTTAGCTTTAAAACTCGGTCTGTACCTAGGACTGGGAAACAAGTCCAGCACATACTTGACTAGCAGACAATTATTTCCTCTTAGTTTAACAAATGCAAGAACTGAGGTAATTAATACAGAAGGTAGGCAGATTTTTACTTATAAAAAATACCATAGTTCTCAATTACTTATGTAGATAGATCCGGTTGTGCTCGATTAACACACAGGCAACTGTGATTCATTCAAAACAATATATTTAATTTGTCAACTCAAATAATGATAAAATTGATCTGCTATAATTCATTAAAAGGAATTCCATTTCAACCTCGAGATGATTATGTATGTGTACCTGTCAGAAAAGCCCACTGATCTGCATAATCTAATACTAAAAACTCAAAAGCCCCATCATAAGGACAAAAGCCCCTAGTAACTGTAAGTTAGTGTTTCTTTAAATAAACAATATTAAGACCTAGAATAGTTCATCACTGAGGTCAGTATTGATTCACCTGACACAATACTCACAAAATAGTTCTAATCTAATTCCCCCTCCCCCCAATATTTAAACTAAAAGCCCAAGAAAGGCAAACCCAAGGAAGAGAAGACTGGCACTATGCAGCAATCTCTTAGAGGACCCCACTGCTCCTCCCCGTGCATGGAGCCTCACACCCCAACAACAATTTAACTAATTCAGAACTATTCAGAACAAAAATTCACATACATGACACAATTAGGAATGGCTGAAATTTATGAATTAATCATAAAATGAATAAACAGTAAGAATAACACGTCAATAATTAATATATTAACTGATTTTGACAACCACACTTCAATTATTTATTCCAACAGCTACAGTATAGTAACATGCTGCAGCATATTTAGTGAATAAGACTTAAGAGACTAAAACACATGACAGCTTTTTTAAAAAGTACCTGTGTGCTGAAAGTTGAACAAGGGCTGCTAAGCAGCTTGCTAGACCAGCAGTGCAGTAAACAGAGAACAAAGAAACTATTGTGGTTTGCTGCAATCATGCACATCAGAAAATCCTGAATGCAGGTTACCAGGAACGTGAACTCCTGTAGTTATCCACACACAAACATATAATTATTTATCTATTTCTCCTCTCCTAACCAACATGAGACACCTAGTAGCATGCAAAGGCAAAAAAACTAATAACCAGTCTTTCCCACTGTGATGATCTGGTTGATCCCTGATTTAGAACTGAACAAAAGTCACTTACCAGGCTAGATAATTAAAACTGTCTAATTTTAAGCATATGTATCTGAGCCAAATGCTCTTCAAGGCCCCTCAGAAATTCTGAGACAAAATTGTGATGGTGAATTAAATTTTCCAAGCCTACCAGTGGGCTTCAACAGCCAGGGAATCTATCTAGGACTCCGTGTGAGCTTACTCCTCCTGCACCAAGGAGCTTGGTGTTGCTATAGGAGTAAAAACTGTGATTATGAAACCAAGAAAAATGCAAGAGTAATAGGATGGAAAATATGACAGGCAATATTACAATTCCAGTATACAAATCAACAGCTCGCTGTCTGAAATACTAGGAGAAATAATGGCTTCAGCTTAAATCACAGTTCAGAATACAGAGTATAGTCAAGGCCACAGAAAAAAAAAAAAACTGCAGGTAAAAAAAAAAGCACTGAAAGCTCTTGGAAAAGGGAAGCCAGCAGGTCCCAGATAACACTGAAAGGTCATGCACTGGAAGATGATGAATGGAAAGACTTCCTCGTATGAGGTGCAATCAGCCTGTGCTGTTTCTCAACATACCATGCCACTGAGCTGAAGAATTTTTCAAATGTAAAAAAGCAAGATTGATTATGCAGTTAAATAATAAAATAACCAGAATTATAATGTTCTGTACAAGCAGAAAGTTTAAAATAGTCAGTAAACAACCTGCTTCAGAGCAACCTAGGCTCTAATCTTCAGGTATACAACTTTTGTGTCAACCAGGTTATCCAGTATCAGCCAATGTGATTTTTCTTATCTGTTCTGGTGAAGCATTTGTCTCTGCTTTAAGCCACCGTCTTTCAAACCAGTCCAAATACTGGTCAAAATGGACTACAGACACATTGGTGTGGCAGCTCCCTTTGTCCTAAGTATTATTATTCCAAGTACCCAGTCCCTTTTTCCTCGTTGTTAGGCAGTTATAGCCCACTCTTGCAATTAAAGCACTCACTCAGAAAGGGAGCAGAACACACCATTTCATAAGAAGACCGCAGTAAAACAAGCAGCATTCATCCTACCTTGAAATGCCACAGTGTGACAG
Organism: Merops nubicus; assembly: GCF_000691845.1. Lineage (NCBI taxonomy): Eukaryota > Metazoa > Chordata > Aves > Coraciiformes > Meropidae > Merops > Merops nubicus. The sequence continues at coordinate 73,740 of NW_008612759.1, forward strand.
TGACTTTTGCTGAAAAGAAGCCATTAAGAAAGCAATAATCATCAGATTTCACAAATTCATGCAGAGATAAGATTGCTTCCATTTCTATCTAACACCTTTTGTGGTTTTTTTTACGCAGTGCTGTGCTGTTCAAAACCCATGCACTGTAAAGGACTGAAACAGGACAGGGAGAAGGTCATTAATGCTTAGCTCCCTGTAGCTAAACAGCCCCTTGAAAGTAGCCCTAAATTTCATATGGTACTAACTGCTGTCACAAGCACAGCACACATAAGGGGCGTTAGATAAATAAAATTAATTAACCTTGGCTTTGAGAAAACCAATAACACATAAGCTCTCTCTAAACCACTCCTGTACCTTTCAGAGCCCATGGTTATGCTAACGTAAAGGTTCCTTTACCTTCAGATAGCTATATGACCTCAACAAAAAAAATAGATATCTGTGGGGAAAAAAAATGTATTTTTTTCCTGCAAGAAAAGCAGTGAAACTCAGTGTCCACAGGCAGTCTCCAAGGTGGAGAGTGTGCTATTTCAGAACTGTACTGCATGTACTGTACGAATGGCGAGCTCAGAACTCCCACACAGATCTTGAGCACACTGGTGGCAGTAAGATGTTGGCACTCACCAGGAGCTCTTCTCTTGCTCTCTCTTGCTATCAAGTGTCAGGAGCCACCATACCATGGTTAAATAAAGGTTCTGCACATGCTGTATGTGTATTCCTGTGCTTATCCACAACACTGCACGTGTATCTACACAGGTTGTCTGGAAGCTGTAAAATCCTGCCTGTTCTGCAGGGAATTTCCATTCCTGCAGTGCAAATCCGACAAAATGATCTCAAGTGCCTATAAAGGGGGCCCAGCATCTTTCCTTCTGTAGAATTTATTGACTCTTGGGGAACTCCTACATCTCTAAAGCTGTTCTGTCCTGACAGGGCACTGGAGATGATTAGGAAAAGGGGAAAATCACCACCTTACAGAATCATCATGGTTGGAAAAGACCTCCAAGATCATAAAGTCCAACCATCAACCCAACACTCCCATGGCCACTAAATCATGCCCCAAAGTGCCACATCTACATGGTTTCTGAACCCCTCCAGGGATGGGGACCCCAGCACATCCCTGGGCAGCCTGGGCCAATGCCTCACCACTCTGCCAGGAAAGGAATTCTTTCTGATATCCAATCTAAAACTCCCCTGGCATAACTTAACCCCATTTCCTCTTTTCCTATCACCAGTTTACTTGGGAGAAGAGACAAAGACCCACCCCAGTACCACCTCCTTGAAGGGAGCTGTAGAGAGCAATAAGGCTTCCCCTCAACCTCCTCTTTTCCAGACTAAACACCTTCAGTTCCCTTAGCCACTCCTCATCAAACATGTTCCCCGGACTCCTCACCTTTCAGCTGGCTACATTCGTTCTGGAGAGCAGAACATGCTGTGCAGCCAGGATGTCCGCACGGTGCAAGGTCTGGTTGAAGAAACACCATAGCCACCTTCCACCTGCTACTGCACTGAACACAGTCACTGCTCTCTGACCATGCTCTGTCCCACATACACGGTTTCACTGTCCCTACATCACTATTTTAGTCCAGGGCTGTTTGTGGACACCCTGTGTGATGTCTTTATTCCCATAATCACGTTGACAGTTTCACTTTTTACTAGTTAACATGGATCTTCCCAAAATACTGCATTGTCCTCAGCAAGGAGACAACAATCCAGCTGCAGACAGGCATAAGGCTACTGTGCAATCTTCCTTTCCTCTCCTGCAGAAATCTGCTGGAGTCTGTGGAGAGCTTACAATAACTGAGGGATGGGAAAGGACCTATCCTTAAGATTGCACTTCATACATCCATGGCTTTGTCTGGCAGCAAGTCAAGCACGTAAAGCTTATTAAGACGCATAACATCTTTGATGGGGCACTTTTTTCTGTTGGGTGAGTAACTGTATGAGCAGTGCTGCCCTGTCCTTAACTGTTCTTCACCTTAGGAGTGGAAGGAGATACAACCATTCCAAAGCATACGAAACACAATGTGTGTGCCATTGAAAATGGGATTAGCTGCTATTCTGTGTGAACATACATGACAATACGTGCTCTTCCTCCACACACACATTACTCCTTGAGTCAAAACAGAAATAGGTTACTCTTCCAAGACTTTCTTGCTGTCACTAAATCTACTTGCACATCTTGGAGTGGGAGTCAAATGGGGGAGGAACATGATGCAGTGCCATTTGAGGCAAGAGCTACACTGATGTGCAGCAGAGGGAGAGGATGGGAAAGCAGCCAAGCAACAAAAAACCTCACATGAATGCCAAAACCAGCCTGCGTGGAACACTTTCCTTTTTTTGCTCAAGAATTCACTATACTTACTAAAATTTTAGGCTATCCAGTTTTGCATCCATCCAAGAAAGTCCTGAGAACAGATGTAAAAATGTCAGTGCCAGTGAGGCCAGAATCCCATTTTTGATCTTCCTGGCACAAGCAGACCTCTGGAAGGAGCCTGCAGTGATGTGGCTGCTGCACCAGACCCAGGTCCTCAAGCAGCATATGCCAGTGCCCTGATGCTGCTCTGATCTGCGCACATACTGCTGAAAAAAAGGAGTATTTGTTGAAAGAACAAGAGTTCTTTCTTTTTAAAAAGTAATAAAAGCAAGTACTACTGTTGCTTTCCTTGGGAAAATCCTTGTCAAGGGAGTTTTCATAAGAGGCCCTTTGTACCAGCAGTTATCAGCGAGGGGGGATTCTCCTCACGTGCCCATCACTGGCGCTGGTCTGGGCGACGATTAATGATCAAAGCAGGGATGGATATCTTCAAACAAGCACCAGTCCATGTGGGTGCTTCACTACTCTCCTCACTCCACCCAACAGCTGAAGATGCCCACCCACATATTTTACTGAAGAGACCTAATGCTGCTGCTACCAGCACACCTTCCAGCCCCGCAGGGTTTGGCCACAAATGGAGCACCACAGCAGGGGGAAGTTCTGCCTTCCCCAGCTGTTGCTGGGACTACATCCGCTGCTGTCACTGGTACACGTGGGTCTCTGCAGCAGTACCCAGGAAAACAATGGTCATCAAGAACACCACAGGGTAGGGAGCAAAAGAAGACAGAAGTTTTAGCAAGTCCTGGTCTCGTAAGCTAATTTTGGTCTGGTGCAGAATTGAGCACTCTGTGCTGAGAGGGCATAGGTCAGTTCAGTAAACTTCCTTCAAAAAAGACAGAAGACCTGCAATGCTTTCCTTCCTCTTTATGCAGTATCTGAGAGACTGAGATTAGCTGGAGGTTACAAAAGCTAAAATGGAAGAGAAACAGAAAATGAACTGCAGTTGTTATACAAAGATTGCCTGAGCACAGAACACGATGCTCTTGATGATTTCCTAAAATATTCTTTAAAACTCCTAAAAAATCTCCTATCCAATTGAAGAAAACCTGGTATTAAAAGTTGACATGTGCACGATGGAAGCATGATGGATTAATCACTGTGAGAGAATAAATGGTTTCACAACTAGATTAGCCTGTTAAAAAAAAAAAAAAAATCTTTCATCTGTTAAATCACTAATAAGAGAATTCAATATCAAATCAAATGCTTTTCCTCTGAAATACACAGTGTTTGTTTACATTGGGCAGACACTATGGAATTCACGCTATGCCACAGTTGCTTGATCTGGAAGACATTAGATTGGAGGTCTAGGAAGCAGCTATACAAGCTTGACCAGAAAAAAATGAATTCATATTTGTAGTTTAAGTAAACTCAGAATCATTTCATGTTTAGGAAAATGCTCCCAATTCCACAGATTATACAGGAGATCACATTGGAAACTCAAACTTATGCTTATCAATTTGAAGAAAGAGATGGTGCTTTCATCTGAAATTCTACATAAAGCCTTTCATGCTAATGCTGTTGGGCTCTGAAGTTTACCTGGATATAATGTTAAAAAGGTCTCACTTTCCTGATCCACAGGAGTTAAAACTGTGAGAATGAGCGTACCAATAGGCCTTTGTTCTCCTCACCAGCCTGTAATAATCCTTTCCTGTAATGTTCTCCTGAAACCCCTTTCCTCCCAAGTAAGGCCTTAGCTGTGTTCCACCTCTGCTCTGATTTGGTACAGTTGGGTGACCTTGGATCAGACTTTGGTGAAAGCAGATAGACTGTAAAAATGCATTTGAAAGTCTCCAGATTTTCCTTTACATAAAACCATACAAATAGAGCCACATTTCAGAGCAAAAGAATGACTCTTTATCATCATAATCTTCTGGCAAAATCGAGTCAAATTCTGGTTTTATAAGAAATCTGAGGCTCTGTACAGAGTTGTGTGAAACGTGATGAAAATCTTTTCCTTCTCTGCTACGGTATAGCCTCACTTTCCTTCTGTTTTTTTCTCTATTTTTCAGAAATATAAAAAGTAAGAAAAGTTTTAATACACAACTAGTTATAGCATCTTCATCTCCCATCTTCACACATTTTCTACTGTAACTGTTCTCCCCTCTAACAGACAAGCAATGCAGAACACCTTCTGGAGGCTGCCGCTTGGCGAGACCCGCCGGCCATGTGCTCACACACGCCCATCAGGGCCCCAGCTCCTTGCCAGAGAACGTGCCCTGCTCTCAGCCTCTGCATTCGCATTCCAGCTGAGAAGGTTCTTCCCTCAGAGCTGTTGTTCCTTACTCCAGCGTCCTTCCAGACCGCAGAGATCACCAGCACCCTCCCGGACACGGGCTGGGCTCCTGCCTGGCAGCTGATTCCGAGGTTTTTCTCTGAGGCACTTGGACAAAAGCTGTGGCTGTTCAAATTATTTCAATTATTTCACACCACTTACTATGGTTTTTAATTCTTTTCTCTACTACTTGTAATTCATATCAAAGATGGATCAAGTCAAGATACTGGGTTTGTCTCTTAAAAAACACAAAACATTGTAGCATTTAATTGCATGTAAAATGCTAGCACCAGTCTTCATGAAATCTACAATCCCTGGGGAAAAAATGGACTGTGCAGAAACTTGTTTCGACCTGAAATTTCCACATTGATTAGTCATTGAAAATTTACTCTGACAAAGACTGAGACTACAGTAAGGGAAAAATTATTGTAATTTGGAGAGGACATAACATGTACATCTGTAGAATTGGTAACTTATATTAGAAACAGTTACAACATCAATCAAAGAGCAATCTGTGGAGCTTCTGTTAATCTCCTATGTATCTATACAGCAACAAATTACAACTGATCAGTCAGTACCAACAAGTACCAGCTTTCTATACTGGACGTTCAAACCAAAGGACTCACGTCATTTTACAATCATTTAAGGATCACTAATTAAGGACTAGGTATTATATTCCAGTGTTAACAACTGGTTAATTGAAGGAATGTATTGTCCCCCTTATTTAAAAAATACCCCCAGCATACCTTCTAGTCTTGTTTTTGTCTCACTAAGCCAAAAAATCTGAATTCAGGTGCTTTCATAAACAACCTTTGAATGACTTACCCTCACAGCAAGTGTGCCTTTTGAAGAGCGGCAATCCAGGAAGCCTTTCCTGAGCAGGCCAACACAGTTCAAGTGGGATGTCAGGGTCGTTATTCCAAGTTTTTACCAAAACATCCTGGATCAATGCTGACACAGAAAATTAAAAACCTCATTAAAAACAAATTGAAAATGATGTTAGAAGAGGGTTACATCTTTCCTCAGACACCTTGTTTTTGAACTCCACAAGTCTAGCCACAAACTACAACTCAAAAACCTCTTAATTCTTCAACTCCTGCACAAATGGATCCAGTAACTCCACTGGGTTCCTGCAGGAGACTTGGCTCCAAGGATCAAGAATCTTTCAGTTCGATGACCAGCACTAATGTTAGAGTTATACTACATATGGAGCATAGGAGCACAGAGAAAGGTAGAGAACTTTCTGCACATTTTCTTACCATTTGAGGAGTCAAGGAGAGGCAGGACTGTCCAAAACTCCAAATGTCTCTTTGGAGATGACATGTCCAGGGAACTGCAATGTTCACATTTTCTTTCCTTCCCTCAGCTACCAATCCCCCATTAAATCTGCCCTTTACTAATAATACAACATAGGAAATCTCAGGAGAATAAAGAACAATGCTGAGAAGATATTCCATATTCAGGCTTGTAATCAATTGCTTATTTTTCAAATGTAAGAGAAGTGCTGGCAGCACAAGTATGTTGATGTTAAGGATCTGAGAATTAAAAATAGCAATATAAAAAAAGTGAATGCTTTTTCTCCTCTTTATGCCTAATTTCTCTTTTCTAGATGCACTTTGCACATTGTTAGGTAGGTATAATATGTGTGGGCTGTATTGTTGAGGTTTCCATGGTTTCTTATTTTTAATGAGATTTGAGACTTTATAATCTAACCGAATACATTCATAATTACTACATCGCTTTTTTTCTTCCTTCCCCCTTCCCTCCAAAGCACTCAAAAAATTACTGGTGGTATAAGTAAAACTAGTGATTTGAAAGACAATAAAACGTCAAAGTAGAAGCCCACCCTCAAAGAGTTGGCAAACAAAAGCTTAGGAAAGTAACAGGAGAAAATTACCCCCAGACTCAGGGTTCTGTTCCAGACTGTGGCAGACTGAAGCCACAGTGTTTATACAACTTACAGTTAGACAAGCAGCTGTGGATGGGAGTTCTCAAAAGCATCAGTCACTGCAAGGACAGAAGACAAAACATCTGAGGGCTCCCTTTGGAACTTTCATCATATGATGTCCTAAGCCCTTGTGTGCTTCACCATCTCACTCTACAGCCAGCCAGCCACAGACAGGCCAGGGAAGAGGCTTAAGCTTTTGCAGAAGATCTCTGTGAGAGCAGGACACTAGATCAACTGCCAGATTCTTAGGGTTTAATTCTCACTTGTGGTACTGTATCCACAGACCACTCTCCTTTGTAAGGACAACCAAGGACAGCAGCACTACCCCTGGGAAAGACAGAGGTTTGAAACCCTGCTGTGATGCTAGAGACAACAGAAACCCTAACACCTAGGAGCAATTGGGCAGAAATTTGGAGGGAAAAAAAATTACTTCTGCAGTATGAATCAACGTGAACTGAAATAAACTTGATGCAAGCTTCCTGCAGGAAGTGCCTGAGGATTCAGACATACCAGCAGTGCTTGCTTTCTGCTAAACTCTTAGAGAATGGAAGAAAATCACAATCTAAAAATTTCCATCTTGTGTTCTACTGTGAATCAGAAATTGCTGCTTTATTTTAGAAAGGTCATTAGCATTTTAATTCCAGAGAAGCAGCTCGTTTGAGCAGTGCTTTGCTAGAACATGGTGTGATATAACCACATCACCATCTGTCCACTCCCATCACTTGGATTCTACCAGCAGGCTTCCCCTGGGTTCTGTGCAGGACAGAACTGCAGGCTGACTCTCATCTACACTGGAGACTTTACCCAGCAAGGCCAAAAATTAGTGCCATGGCCCTTCATAAAGACTATCTCAAATTATGAAGTGTACAAACCTGAAAAAATTAGGTGAAAAGTTTCTACTGATTTGAGGCATCTGGTTTGAAATGACGAGGACCTTGTTTCATTAGACTACTCAGTATCATAAATAGTTTTTGAATGTCCAAAGAATTACACTGGCCCCTCTCCCCTGCAATTCCCTGCTCCTTTATATGTATATTGACCTGTTTTCCACCCGTGGGTACGGAACATGCCAAAACAGGCACCTAGAAGAATGAGGTAACAACTAATGGATGATGGCAGTGGTTTGTTTCAGGAGAGTTTCTTGGATCCCTAGAGGAACCCTCTGTCAGAAGCAGAACTCTGCCCATCAGCTGCCTGAAGCTGGTGTAAGAGAGCACTGCCTGCTGCTTCCCTGCGGGAACACACACGTCCCGTTCCCCCAGCAGGCAGCACAGTATTCTATAGGCAACAGCCCGCATGACTACACCTGCAAAGAAGGATGGAAGTGCAGCAAGGGGAAATCTAGCATGCAATTTGGTTATGCAGGGCTGTTGTTACACACGCACACAGATGACCTGAAGTGAAGACTGCACAGACATTCTCCACATTATCCTGTGAAAGCCAAGGCTAAGCTTCAACACTTTCACTAATGTGAAAGTGGCACTATCATAGATTCAGAAGGAATCCGAAGAAAAGCAAATCCAACTCATGACATCTTACTGAGAAACACAGTGAGAAGAGTCATGCTCTTTAGGACCACAACACAAATCTCTGTTAACAGAGTTAATGAGAGTAAGTCATGAAAAGCATCAAGTGCTAGGAAACTCCATCTTGATTTCTGTCTGGAATTGGGCATGCGGAGAACCTTCAGTGAGCTGCAATGCCAGCACAAGATTTGGCCCAGTAACAGATCTTCAGTGATGTCTCCCAGAGCACCAGTGCCCAGGAAGGTCGGCTAGTGCGCAGGGAGCAGCAGGCCGGGAATGGCTACGCCCTGGCACTCATTCTGCTTGCTCCATGCTACCTCAGCAACCGCTGCACAGCACCGTCCAGCACACTGAACTCAAGAGGCTTATCAGAATTCTGTATTTTCATCACATTTGGATGTTTTTCTATGTAGAAACAGCACAGCACATCCTTGACTCCAGGAAACCTCTGGACTAATGCAAAGTTCCAAAGCACTAAAATCTCTCAATAGAACTATTATAGTGCTTCTTTTCATGTGGCCAACAGAATGAATTTCTTTCCTAGTCTCATGCTTATTAATGTCTGGGTATAATACTAGTATCAGACATCAAACTGCCTATCATATGATAGAAGGCTCTTCTGAAATGGCTTATTATCCAGTTATTTTATAGTTATAATGTGCTTTGATTTATGAAAAGTACTTTCAAGTCCATGAGAATAAAACATTCCAACTGGTATTGTCCTCCCGATTTTATTAATAAGCAGCTACCCCAAAGTACATAAGATACATTAATAGGTATGTAGGTCAACATGTACCTACATTAAAGTCTGTCAAAGACAGTGCTGTGAGATACGTGTGCTAGGGAGATGTTTTAGCATTACCCTACCTTAGCACAGCAGCTAGGAAACTGGCACATTTTTTTCTAATTAAAAAAAAAAAAGCACCAGGATAAAAAGAGAAAGTTGGGAAAGGGAAATGGAACCAGCCCAGAAGACCACACTGTGTGAGTGCAGCACACGGGCTCTTCTGATCGCCAGGCTTCCCCTCGCCTCCCACCTGTGCTCCCGCCAGCATGCTATGGGCCACCTTTGCTCCACTCACCAGGCAAACCCAGCGGCTACTGCTCTTGTACTTCCTGCTTCCAGGTCAGAAGCCCCAGCCAGCTAAGTCTTTGAAATAATGTCTTTAATTTCAGCTTTTCCTACCAGGCTCATAGATGATGGTCCTGACGTAAAGTTGTGCTCTATAGAACTGCGCTCTACAAAACTGCAGTCACTTCTTCACACCCCAGACCCAATAGAGACTGTCATCTGTCTGCAGCCAGTTGTGCCAAAAAGTGAAAACATTCTTTTACAAACTTTTACACTATTTCATATACCAAGTATCTCACACAACTCTTTCTTCTCACCCTCTCATGGTTACATGTGAGAAGGAGCTTCACACGAGACCATCTGAGTAGCAGCAGGCCAGGATCCACTTCAATCATTCAGATTTTAGCTATTCTTCATGCTCCATAACTGTAATAGCTTTTTCATTTGCTATCGCTTCATTAAAGGTCATTTTTATGTGACATTTGCATAACTAGTTCTCTAATTATATTGCTAACTCTCTGAGAAGCTGTTTCAGGAACACTTCATTCTCTCTTGTCAACGAGACAAAATCTAATTACAGAGTAGAAGCTTGAAATAATGGTTACATTAAAAATACTTCTGTAAATTCCTTCAGTCTAGGTTTTGAATTCTTAAAGGTCATGCTCTTATGAAGTCTGCACCTTAAAAGGAGATCATGACTTAATTATATATCATCATCTCATACTTCAGATTTGTATTAGTGGACATTGTTCGTTCTTCTTTGTCACAAATTTTGAGTTTTGAAAACAACTAGAGATACCAGCTGATTTTTTTTAATTCAGCAGGTGAAGGTTTCCTTTTAAAAGGACAGCCTACATACACATCAGTGTTAAACACAGCAACACATTAGCACATCTGTAGTAGTCATTTTTATGCTAGACATTTATACTTCATTCATCTGTTCTGCTCATCAGAAGCACAATGGTGAAAAAACAGCCAAAACTTTATATAAAATAACTTATTTACAGCAGTGAGGTTACAAATACAGCCCTCAAAATTAGAATAGGTCAGTGAATAGAGAGATGTTTTCTTATTTGGTAGTACTCACTTTCTGCTTATTTTTTTACCCTCACTTTCTCCTTATTTTTTTTAAGAACCACACAGTTCTTAATCTTGTGACAAATGAAATAACGGTAACCTAATTGTAGAAGCGCATTGGTTTTGAACCTCAGCTCACATGAAGTGCATAATTCAGACTTTAGCACCACCAGAACTGTTTATAAAGCAACAGCAGGGATCAGGAAACAAAGAACAGTATTCCACACCTATTTTTAGATGGCAGAAGAATGGTCCAATGCAGGGGCCAGTACTTCAGTGGAGAGCAAAATGAAGGCTCATTGTCAGAGGGAGCTGCGGCTGTGCTTCTTGGCATGTCCAGTCCTTCCCCTTTCACTCCTCTTGACTCTGGAATAACCTTGCTCGCCCTTGTCCTCAGCATCCTGCAGAATTACGGTTCTGTTGGGGTATGCTGAAAAGATAAGAGGAGTGACTTTTCTGCAGGTAATAACACTGATGGCAAAAAGTGAAATTCTCTCATACTGTGACAGATTTGGAATTGCAGTCAAGACTAGTTTCAAGTCAAAGAATAAATTAGTCTACAACTACAGAAAGTATTTGGAATTGAGCAAAGAGCACATGTAAAGCGGATGACATGCTAGCTCTTATTTTCTCTGAACATTTCCTATTATTTCCTATTCAGATGTACTGCCTACACCTCTGTCACACTAAGTCAGACACACAAACTAATGGAAAGGCTGTGAGTGTTCCCTGGCTAACTGCTGCAATGCAAACATCCACCCACAACCGTGGACACAGACGGGGTTGCCACCGCCCAGCCACGACAGATAGCTGATACTAGCAAGGGCCATCCACTGGGAAACACTGCCTAAAAAACCTGTAACATATGAAAAATCCCCAACAGCTCCTCAAAGCTTCAGCGTATGCAATGCAACTAGGTTCACAACAATTTAAAATGTAAACATGCCAATTGTTAGTTTTGGCAAGTATAAACTACAAACAGCAGTATCAATTGTTAGATTTGCAAGTATTAACTGCAAACAGCAATATCTATACACCATTCTCAAGCATAGAAATTGGTAGTAACCAGAACCAAGAAGGGAGAAAATGGGCAGGTTTCCAGAAAGGCAAAGCATGAATTCATAAAATACCTTGATTGTGCAGTGGGACCTCTGAGAACTCGTTTAAGCTGCACAGCAAGGCAAAATAAGCAATTTCAACTTCACTCCTCTTTCTTCTACAAACTCATCTATGGCTTTTTCACTTTCCTTATATCTTTAGATTACAAGTGAATTATTTCCTACCAACTTTTGCTGCATCAGCCTGGAAGAAGTCTTTAGAGAGTACCTAATTAGGCACTTTTCATATTAGTCTGTAGTGTGGTTTAGCTATCACTACCTGGCTTCAGCAGACAAGGGAAGAAATACTGTCTGTGAGTGTCCCTGACTGCAAGCTGCCTCCTCTCCACATGTGAAAAGCAGCAGCTCTCTTGCTCACAAGCTATTCGGAAGCTATTCATTTATTCTTAAACAGTCTCCAAGATCTTTCTTGTTACTCTTAAAACTTTCTTAAAATGGGTGTGGGTTTAGGCGACCTGAATAATTCTTTGCATTTTTGGTATCCCAGGCAGATGGTATTGCACCAGTTTGCATTTGTTTCACAATTTGAAAAATTTTCTTCACATTCTTAGTTTAAGTTTAATATGTCTGAGCCAAAGTCTCTGAGCTGGAAGAACTCTAATGACTTTAACTTTAGCTTAGATCCTGAAACTATTTATTTTCTAGGTAAGAGTTTTGATTTTGAACTAAGTAGCAGATTCCTCATCAGATAATGACATTACACTGAGGTAAGAGAGCAATGCAGGAAAACCTTTTTCTTCAGAGGTACAACAACTGTAGGGCACAGCACTGGTGGGAAAATTGGGAAATTAATTTGGATATACAGCTTGAGCCATTCCAGACCAGAAGATGATTTTAACCACAATTAAAAATCTGTACTGCAGTTTTGTGTCTTAAATGAGACTTAAAGCAAAGGTCAGTGAATCCACAGGCCTCTGTCCTGCCAGAGGCTCAACAGGAACCTAGGTCCTTAGGCCACACAACCCTGCTCTATGTCATGGTTTGCAGTGTGCTAGAACTGCTGATTCTCACCCATGTGAACTACTCAGGTAACCCATCCACGTGAGAAACAAACCCACCCAAGCGCTTCTGTGCCTTAACTTTTTCCTAGACAAATCAGCCGACTAATGAATTTCACCACAGATACAGCTAAAGAAGAGGAGCTCACAGAAACAGAGCCATGGTTCCTTAAATGAACTGAGAAAACATAACAGGATAGATGAGGAGCTTTTCCTCTTTGAAAAGTAGTATTTTAGAATCATGGATTATGAAATTCCATTGATTTTATTACAAAGCAAGTACAGTAGTTCATAAATAGTTTATACCAAATCCAAGCACCACTTTCAAATGCAAATTTCCTCATTTTTTAAGGTGTTGGTAGCAGCACATCTGCAATCAACTGTCTATTACATTCATATTTTTGCCTTCAACAGGGAAATTTGTCATGGCTACTTATACCAAATTCAAGTTTTGATTCAGTGTTTGATTGTAAGCCACAAGTCCATATAAAGTATCGGTCTCTTCTGGAATACCTCAGGTCCTTTCAGACCTTCAAGCATCCTCAAACCCGTGGTTGAACACAAACCCTTTGCTCCTGCTGCAAAGCTGAAGGCACAGAGCCTGCAGACAGACCCCACGGCTGTGCCCACAGCGAAACAACCCCTGCCTGCAGCACTGCTGACTCCACCTGTGTGCAGGGAACCACCCAGACCCAGCACAGAGCTGGGGCAAAACCCAGCATATTCCAGGTCAGTCCCCTGCTATGGGAGCTCCTTTTTAGATTGGAAAATAATAAATAACTTCTATCAATGCCTTTTGTGGAAAGGCATGCCAAAAAAAAGTTTTTCTCTCTCCAGATTAATTCTTGGAGAACCATAAACTTTTGGCAAATTCTATCTCAAATACATTTGAAAATCAGAAAACTCAGAAAAGAAGGACACCTTGAGATCACAGAAAACAAATTTTGCTGTATCAGACCAGCCTGGGAAGGTGCTTAGAAACCCAGAGGCACAGTTATATTATAAGAAGCTGAACAAAACGATAAAAAAATCTCTGCACTTAAATGACAAAAATATAGAGGATATTTTAAATCTGCTTTCTGTCACAGGTCAAAAGCATTAAATCATAAAAAGACACAGAAGTAAGGATGTTTAACTCTTTTTTTATTATCCCTCAAACAATGAAAAAACCCAGGATCACACTGGTTTGTGAAGGCAGGTGAAATGCTGAATGTAGTTTTAGGATGCATCTTCACTTTGTTTCCTTAAAAAAAAATAAAATCTAGTTTTATGCATAAGAGCTTGTTTACAGAAACATAAGTCAAATTATCAATTTACTATACACTCTTAAGCACGTTTATAAACTGGAATGTCACAACTGGACTTCTCTGTGGCACAAGAGGAGGCAGTGTTTTTTGTAAAAAAAAGAGGACTTCAATAAACATAAAATCCACTGACTTTCATAAAAGACAAAATAAAGGTCAAGGAAAAGGCTTTAAGTCTTCTGGGAAATAAGAAGTTAGTCATGTTCTGCCTCAGAAAGAAAGATAATCAGTGGCAGGCCTACTCTATTCTTCACTATCTTTCTTGCTCAAGAAGTTTTATTTTCCTCTTTTTACTAATTGTAACAGGAACCACTGAAAATTGAAGAACTATTTAAAAATATTTTTGGTTTATTGTAATTCAAAGTAGAAGAGTGGAAAATGCCTCCACAAAGAGTTTACAGTGGCTGAAAAGTGACAAATAAGTAACGTGTACCCACAGAAACACAAATCACTTTTATCTCCTGCTAAATTTTCATCACCTCTACAACAAATACTGCAGTTATCAACAGCTTGATAATAAAATAAATTGAAGACACAAAATTGAAAGTGGAATACTGCTGAAGTTAGTGGGTAATTAGGGAACGGAATGCCAAACGCCCACCTTAGCTGGGTCACCAGACAGCTGGCTTGGTATCTACAAACAAAAAATATTTGTCTGGTTTTAAAGACAAGAACTGGAAAGGACCTTTTCTGAAGTATGGAAGAGACTGTTGAACGTCTCAACATCTAAAGAGATACTTACTGCTGAGAGCTCACACGTACTGTGGATGCAAGTCATTCTCTCCAGTACTGACACAAAGCCCTTAATGTTTTGCAAAACCTTTCTTAAGAATAAGCCTCAATTTCAAGAGCTGAACTTCTCTCATGTAAGTCCAATTTAGAAGCAGTGGTGTTAGAACATCGCAATATTAAGTCTGCGCAGATCTGATTCTACCCAGTTACCATCCACCACTGAACACCCCAAGCCTCACGTAGCTTCCACCAGACCTCTCCCACTCAGATACTGTCTTACAGTTCTGGCCTGGAAACCAGTCGAGCAATGTAACAGCAATTATTTTACAGGCAGTTCTTCTGCCAAGGGGTTAACCTCTGCCTACACCCCAGAATACTGCACTCTTGCTTGAGGGAGTGCCCAAGAGTCCACAGGAGAACGTACTGCTAGAGCCTGGAAGGTGCTCCCAGGAGAAGCGAAACAACTCCATGCTACCCTCTTCACCAGTGCAGCCCACAACAAATGAAGTTATTACTAGTGCAGAGAAGGCCATGCTTTTTCTGCTAATCTAAGGTTATAGGAAATTTCAGTTTCGGTGTCCCCAAACCATATATGACTTTTGACATCCACAGGGGAAGAGGAAGAAATAGGCAAAATACAAACAAAAATCAGGATTAGACTGATGGTTTTCTTCTTGTTATCCAGTTCAGTTTTAAAATATTCAACTAAAATTGGGAGGCTCTGAATGCATTCTCTTCACCATCACTTAAAAGCTATAGTGTTCAGATTTTGAAAAGAACATGACTCCAAGCCTACTAAAGCAATGAGAAATAACCTGCAAAATCAGAATAGAATTTGATTCAGGTTCTTAAATAAGGCACAAAGTTGGAAAAAGGGTCTCCATCTTTCCCCTGGGCTTCAGAAAAGGATCCCAGAACCTGAACAGATTAAACTGTTTCATGCCTTTCTCCATATTCTCCTTCACTAATCATTTGGTTATCCCAACAAGAAATGCAATTAGTTAGACACTGAGCCATACAATGGAACAAATTTCAGTTGACAGAGAAAAACAAGAAGATTAAAAGCATTAATTGATTTCCTCTTTATTGCTTCAGAATCTGGAATAATTTGCATTCAAGCAATCAGTAATATCTTTTGTCTGGAAGCCATTCCAGGCTAATACAGCTGTGGTTTATTCTTTTGCCTGCGGATACTCAGTGGCTTGTTAAGGTCACGATTAGATCATGACACTTTCTAGTTCTTTGCATGGTGATTCACCCAAGCTCAGAATTGCCACCACCTCCTCTCCAAGACACAGGGACAGGCCTAAACTGTAACTGACAAAAAGTAATAGCTGTTTTGCAACAGAGTAGCACCACATTTGCTCCTAATGCAAATATTTAACAACCTATTTCCGTTTTGCTCTGTTAAACAACAATTGCTCCTTTTACTTCTTTTTAGAAAGGTACTCAGATCACTAAAGTGCATTTAGTGTCTTATAAAATCAGTGAATACTGAGGGTTAAGAGGAAACAATTTATCAACTACAGCACACTACTATTCCCAGTGATAATACTTGTTAAAATTATGGGTCCTTACAGAAAAGTATTTTCCATAAAAACCAATCAGCTGTTCTAGATATATTTCATAGCAGCATCCTCCCAAAGTTATTCACCATGGGAAATGTTAGAACTCTGCCTGTATTACGTCTGAAAAAGTATGAATCCTTACTTTCTCCTTGACAGGGATAAAAACAGATGGGGGTTTTTATTGTGATCACCTGGCTCCCCCATGGGGGCTGACATGCAGGCGGGTCTTCCCCCACCCGAACAACTTCTGTGACATCACTTATGTCGTAATGAATATGGACTCACAGGTCAACAGCAAGCATTATAAAGCATAAGGATCTGCATTTAAAGAACACCAGAAAAGTCAGTATCAACTGAACTAAGATTAATCCATCATACGGGGAGGAACAGCAGGGTCTCAGTAACTTTTTACTGGGTCAAGAGAAAATACTTCCATAAATAGTAACAACATCAGCATCAGCCTGTGTATTTTAGCAATACTCTTTCATGTGCTATACAGCCTGTGTTCATTCAATGCAGATGTCAGTGAAATACCACTGAAGTGAAGAAATACTTGTCCCGCTAAAATGGAAAACCAGAGATGTACTTCAGCTTTGATAAAGATACCTCTTGTGCTAACAGCCACTGGGACATGACCAACATCTGCTGATCTAAGTCCTGCCCGCTACAGCCCCCAGCACAGAGTATGCCCTGGTTACAGGGGCAGTGGTCAAGATCTGCTCTGCCAGTGACAAGGACCAGAGCTAGACCTGCTGGTGACAGCCTCATGCATCAGCTGTGGTTTCTCTTGGGATATGCTGAGCCTAACTCAACTTCATTCAGGTATAACTACAGATAATGCTATTAAGGAAACCAACAGCTGAATTGATAAAAGAGAGACACCAAAAAGAAGACAGACCCTCAGACCCTTCTGACGTATTTCCTCAGCACTGCAGCTTACAGAAGAGACAGGCAAGCAGCAAGGAAAGAGGAAGTTTTCAGAACTACTCAGAAGTTCAGAGACTAGTTTAAATCCTCTTACCACACATCCTGAGCAGCCCTTTTTGCTCACAATACTAATTCTCTGCAAGTTCCAAATAAGTATCCCCCTGTCAAATCCCTTTGGAACGTGAACTCACAGGAAAAGCATACTAGCCATCAACCGTCCCAGCTTTCTGGTATTTCCCCTTCTAACTTGTTCCTATGAACTTTTTTTTCCCCATGAACACCCATGTCCCTGAAGTGGAAAGAGAGACATGTTCATATATACCAGCAGTATAAAAAGAGGGTGTTTCATTACAACACAAGAATTGACAGCACCCAGAAGTAACCAGTTCTATCATTGTAATGGTTTGAAACCTGCTGCCCCTGGTGGGTGGAGATCTGAAACCCTAAACCAGGTACAAGCCTGAATGAAAGGGGCGTACACCTGTCCTATTCCCACTCCCCTTTTCCTGTCTTCGGGACTTCCTGCCAAGGTCTATAAAAAGGGGAGAAAGGCACGCCTCCGGTCTTCCTCTTCTTCTCTCTTCCTCTTGCTCCTTTGACTTTCTACCTGGGCACACGCTGCTCTGCTGCTCCCTGTGTTACACGTGGCCGTGGCCATCTTGGAGACCTGGGCCTGATCTACAGACTCTTCCCTGCCTCCATCCACGTCCAAGGATTGTGCATCCAGCTTCAATCCACCTCAATCCAGCGAGATCCAGCACCGGGGAGCCTCAGCACAGCATTTGGGTTTTGTATATTTGGAAGTTTAATCTTCCTTACCTTGTTGTTCCTACAACCCCCCTTCCCTGTTAAACCCCTACCCTTCTTCCTTTCTGTACCCTGTTAAACCCCTTCCCTTCTTCCTTTCTGATCCCTGTTAAATAATATATTTCATTTTCTTAATCTTCAATTTGGTGCAAGGTTTTCATTACCCCTGCCTTCCTTATTTACCTCTCTATCTGGGAAACTGAGGGATAAGGGAGGTGGGACACAGTTCTGCCTTCTAACCGGGACAGAACAATCATTCATTTCAAATAACATTTAGGTTGACTGTCACTGTTGTGTGACAGTGCTAGCCCTGGACAGTAGATGTGGAGGAAAGGAACAATTGTCCTTCAGCATGACACCCAACATCCAAGAGTTGTATTGCTTCAATATCATATGGGAGGGGGGATGAGAAAGAGCAGCAGCCCAAGTTCCTGGTCAGAAAAAATCCTCCTGCAACTAGCAGAAAAATTAGTGCTTTGCATTCACACAAGGTCTTTGGTTGCTTCAGTGTATCCATGGTAACCCCTATCTTTCAGAAATTCTAGTAGGCATCTACACACTTATTTTACATTCTACCTAGAGCAAGAACAGAATTGAGAGCACTGGAGTATCTGTTTCATTAATCTGGTTCTACTTCAGCTACAAAAGTGCATTAGAAGAAAGAAAAGCTCCCCTCATATATAACCTTTAAACCAAATTCCTCCAAAACACGCAACTGTAATTTCTGGATTATTCTATTCTTTCACAACAGTATTTGGTGTCCTGCAACACAAATATCGGCCCTGCAGGAGTTTGAATATTTTGAATGCATTGTTGAGTATCCTTTATTAGCATCAGACTGGTAATGAAACATCTGATTATATACAAAAAGGATGGAAAAAAATTATTTAAGCCATAATTTTTTTTTTTTTTTAAATTCTTAGCGAGAATACAGTGTATAGCATTTTCTTAGGAAATTCGACAGAATTAATAGATTTTCAAATCCAAATTTAATAAAAGGCTTCTTAAAAGAAGGATTTTTAATATTTTGTGAACACTGAAAAGAAAATTCCATTGGAATTCCAGGTTTCTCTATAATTTAAGCCTCCTGGTAGCTTAACTTGCTGTTCTGAGATAATTTGCATGATTTCTTTTAATAGCATATCACTGCACAAAAATTTGCGCACCTCAGAATGAAAACAAATATCCCAAACAATAGTGAAACTATGATAAAGTTATTTGAAATGCTGAATGAACAAAACTGAGGTGTTGTTTCATTGAAACAGAACGATGTGATTTCATTAGAATGTCACTACAACTTTCAGTGATTGTAAAAGGAGAAATGAAACGATTTCTGCTGCTGAAACAACTGACCTCTATGCTGCCTTTTGTTCTCTTCCAACAGCAAGAGCATTGTCCTAAAGCCAGCATTTTAAATCCAGCTCCTCTGAACAACTGTTAGGCTTCACTACATAGCATTCATTGGCTAAAGCCTTCTCACACAAGACTCTACTTCTGGTATTTGCTTCACTGTATCAAAATTCTCTTTAAAATAAAGGAAGTAGATTGATTCAGTTTTAAAGCCACCAAAGAAACAAAACCTCCGCACCTCCAATAATGAGCCCGCAGGGGATGAGGAATTGTTGTTCTTTAAGGAACTTGTTTTCCTTAGCTTCATGTTTGTGTTGCTTTCTATAATTCAAATTCAGCTACAGCACCCAAAAACGCCAGACATTTTCTTGGGAACAATGCATGCAATATGGGACTATTTTTATCAATAAAACATTTCTGGTTGTATCTTTGAAAAGACTGAGGCAGCAGTGCATTGGAATGAGGTAAAACCAACAGAAATTTCCTCTCAATACCATTTGGCAGCTTTGAAATCTTATTTATGTTGCCTCTTCTGGAGAAAACAGATGGAGTTAATTGCAAGTTTTTTTAGTTACTATGTGAGCAAAAAAGCTAAATTACCTTAAGAATGGCTCTTGCATGTATGCAGAAAGCTCTCTGCAGAATACAAATCTAACTTTTTAAGTAACACATGCATTTTTTATTTTGCTTAATTCAAATGCCTAAAAATTGGAAGAAACTTCTCTTGGGAGAACTTTTGTTCCAGTGAAGACATCAGAGTTCTGCTATTTACTGCAGATGCCATTCATTTTACAATGCCATTGCTTTTAGCGCTCTAGTCTGACTGCCATTGCAATTAAGTCTAAAGAAGCTTCCCTTTCACCCTAGTTGGTCTTACAACATATAGGGAGACTCAAAGACTGCAAGCATTGTTGCTTTTTATATCTACATTGGCAAAAGAAAAAAGTAGACAAAAGCTTCTCCTTGGAAAAACAAAAATGAAATCTTAGCAAGTATAGAAACTGAAGAAGCTGTCAAGTTCCACCTTGCCCCCATTGCACATCATCTTAGTAAGGACTTGCACAAAAAGATTCTAGCACATGAGTACTCTTGTTCACCTTGGGCAAGTACACAGTAAAATGGCTTATTAGTATCTTACCTGCAAAGGCACAGCATCTGCATTTCTTATCAGAAATGTCCTATGTTATTATTTCCCTTTCTTCACCTCTTTATTAAAATTCTGAATATCACCATTCTGCCCAGAATACTGGGGGTAAAGCATTCTAATGTCTAAAAAGTCAGTGCATAAACTTGAGAATCCTTTTTTCTTTCAAAGTTCCATGAAGAATAAGAGTAACATAGAAATACAAACTGAGAGAATATCAAAGGAAACAGCTAAGAATTCAGAGGATTTTGAAATGTATTTTTAATTACAGAGACTGTACATAAGGGTAAATTTTGCAATGAATTCAGGGTAGACTCCAAAGTTTCAGTCAGCTGATGAATTCTGACAGGTTTTCAGATAGCTCAGGCCTGTGAAGAGGGTAGTGAATATTTTATGTTAATTTTTTAAAATACTTTTACTTGGGAGTCAGGTCTTTTTGGTTAATAAAAAACAATGTTAATTTATAGAAAAAGTATGTGTTCATAAAGACTGATGAGAAGCCAGACTGGAAGTGCTATTAAATTGACCAGTGCCATTAGCTTTCATGAGCTGCCAGCAAGACTGCAGGCCTGCATAGCAAGTTACGCCCAGTCCCCCTTGCCACACAGGAGATGGGAGGGGAGAAGCGGGTTCCCAGCACAGCTCAGCCCCGGGGTGTCTCCTCAGCACCATGCTGACAGTGTCAGGCGGGCTCTGAAGCTCCCCGACAGGCGAGGATGGGACATGGACATCAGGCCCAGCTGCTCAACTCGCAACCTTGGGATCTGAAACGACGTTAAAGTGCCTTGGGGTCTGGGTTTCTGTTGTGGGTGAGTGAGGAGGGGTGGTAATCAAAGATAAT
Organism: Merops nubicus; assembly: GCF_000691845.1. Lineage (NCBI taxonomy): Eukaryota > Metazoa > Chordata > Aves > Coraciiformes > Meropidae > Merops > Merops nubicus. The sequence goes on from NW_008612759.1 coordinate 94,795, forward strand.
GTAAATTTGTCCTCAAAGAAGTGAAAAAATTAATCCACAGTTCTCCAGCAAACTGTTGACAAGTACAGGTTCAGTCAGCATGTCTACATCAGTAAGTCAACTCCATCCTTCTGTCAGGTTAGAAAACCAAACTGAGAAGCCATACTACAATTAGCTGCTGCCAATTTGCCCCTAAATAATAATTTTGCAGAAGGAAAAGAAGAATCAAATTAAAAGCTAGATGTCAGTGGCAAAGAGGCTACCCCTGCCAAAGCACCCCTCTGTCATTCCCAGACCTGTGATCTATACACCAGTAGCTCTAGGCCTTACGCCTACTTGTTCTTCAATGCTTTTCCCCATGACACAACTTTATTTCCTTCTAAATTACAACAGACTGGCCACAGAAAAAGGCAGGGTGCTGAGCACGTGCTGGTACCCCACTGGGATTTAACACATCCTAGGGATAAGGCAGCCCCGATATCTGGAGTCCAGAAGGAATTTCTCCCCCACCAAAGGCTGGTGGTGCTTTCCCGTTTTCCTGGGAGGAAAAGCTGCATGGGAGCAGTAGGGTTTGTCCATAGCCTGAAGCTATTAATGATAACTCAGTGTAAATATCAACATTTGAACACTAAATATTCCCCATAAACTCTTGCAAATCATTCACATATAGAAATACTAAAAAAAAAAAAAAAAAAAAAAAAAAAAAAAAAAAAAAAAAAATTGAATCAAGATTAAAATGTTTATGCCCTCTACCCTAGAGACACCTACACTGCATTTTATCACCCTCGGAGGAGCTGTGAATAGAGCATTTGTATGGCTATTTTCTTCTCCACTGAAACAGTATCAGACACGGACATTTGCCTTGCTGTGGGTGCTGAAATGTCATTCATATTCTGCTGTAAACAATTTACCAGCAAATTACCCGTGCATTTCCATCCCACAAAATCACCTTAGCAACCCCTGAAAAACATCTTCGTCTTTCAGAGGTAACAGTCACATGGAGATCTAAAATGCCTCCAAAAGAAAAATACCATCTCTGGTAAAAAATAAAAGCTTTATGTTTTGCTACACAGAACCTCATAATCCCCAAAAGACACAGATTCAAGTTCTGACAAGCAACTGGGTTTAATGTGAAGGAGCAAACATGCCCTTTCGGAGTAAAAAATTCTGTCCAGGACACGGTCCTGTCACTGCACACTCTGCTTGACATGTTCAAAATTAGCCAGTTCAGTGATGGTAACACTGTTCAAATCATTACCAGATTGAACTTTCCAATCTCAACTCCTGACAGAATTCTGGCGAAAGGTCTGGCAGAAGAGTGGTGTTTTTTGCTTGACAGGACTTGAGTCTGAACTGGATTTGAACCAATGTTTTACAAAACTTTGCATGGATTGGGAATGCTAAGAAAATTCAGCAGAAACAACTCACGTGTGTATTTGCATCCTAGATTCTCAGTGAGATGCATGCTTTTCCTAATTTCCTGTAATTAATGGATCCCAGTTTCTCTTTTCTCCTCCCTACCCACTGCACGCTCTGTTAGTGACTTGCCACAGGCCACATCTGCTTCTTCGCCCCTTGGCACCGCGGTGCGCAGGAACAGCAGGACACTTCCATCCAACACCCACTTTGAAACACTTGGGAGTTCTTTCAGTGCTCCAAGCCAATGAATGCACCTCGTTATCCCCACAAACAACTCAGCTCCTCACAGGGACGGACCTACAGCCCACAAGACAAAACCAGTCTAGCTGGTAAAACGAATAAAACATTTGGCAAGGGGGTGCTTTGAGGGGGTGGCTGGGTTTGGGTTTTTTACTCTATCAGCTTCAGGTATTCTTGGGTACTTTGCTAGACCTCAAAACTGGCTGCAGTTGACTTTTGCCATTAAACTTCAGCTACGCAAGCTCATGGAAGGTGTATTTATACACAGCTAACAGGAGCTGCAATAACTATATCTGAGATCATGTTCTACCTGAAAATAACACTTTCGTTTGCTGTAAGGTTACATACAAGACACTTTGAAAATAAGAGGTAGGTCAGTTTACTTGATCTGTTTCAATTACAGATCTAACTAAAAGCCTGATTCTGTGAAGTTCTGAGCTGTACTTTGAAGTCAGAAGGATGAAAAGGTGTTGAGTGCCTGCCAGCCTGAGGGCTCTGGTATAAAAGAGCAAAACGCCAGTTTCCCAGCTGACTAAGGCTGCAGGGATCCTCCAGCTTGGAGCCAATGGGGTCTTGCTCACCCTGCCTAGGTCATGCTCAGGTAGGTAATGCTGCTTAAAAGAAACTCTGAATCTGGGTAACACAGCCCAGATCAAGGATGGTTAAAACAGGCTTAAGAATAGAATAAAATAAGTTTAGAAAAAAACGTTATCTAACAGAACAATGAAAATTTCCTTATTTAAAAAACTGTCCATGATTGTATTAACAAGACATCCAGTAGAATTTAGTATCAGTATTAATTTCTATCAGCACAGGCCAGAAGAATCAGCTTAACAATTCCCACAGCTATTTATAAAGCAACCAGCCTAAACAACTGTTTGTTTTAATATAGAATCATAGAACTAAAACTGGAATATCAGATTCTCCCTCATGGTTTTGAAGCCTTAACAAGGTGATGAAATTTAAGACACTCAAGATCACCAATGCTCTGTAAAACACTAGTGGGATTTGCAAGTCTTTGGGTAGCTGTGAGCTTTGCTTACTCAGCCACAGTCACAAAACCCCCCCAAAACATAATGAGCACGGCTACCTCAGTAACATATTGACACCAGTCTGACATGTGCCTGGTGAATGGTGCCACTGGGTTTGTTTGCAAAGCACGTGGCCTTCCCTTCCTCAGTCCTTGGCGACCACAGTGACACAACCTATATGGAAACGTTCCTGCAGTGGAAGCCTGCAGAACGGATCTCCAGGCTGCCCCAAGGAGCAAGTAGGGTCCACCCACTGAGGATATCCACAGAGGACCCCCAATATCTCCCCATGCGGCGCTGGTGCTGCGCTGCCAGGCCAGCCCACAGCTCATTCCAGCGCTGCTAAGCACAGTTGGGGTTGGGTTCCTGACCAGTAACAGGGACAGAGCTCCCTTTGAGGAAGAATGCATTTCTGGTGAGTCAAACCTATCAACTTCCCTCCCCCATCTGTTTTTTTCCCTAAATTCTGGAATGCAGAAACACGTCACAGTTGCCCTGAAAGGAGCAGAGGGAACATGACCAAGGCGGGACTTGGTCTTTCTTTGTTATTCCATTCCTTTGCTTTTTGATGATGATCCAATGAATGATTGTTGCTACAAAAGACTTGCTGTTATCATCTTGCGATTAAAGCCTTCACAGAAAAACATTCATATTGTATTCAAGCATTACTACTTCAAGAATAAAATCTTCGCTATGTACTTTAGAACCCATGCCTAAACATTCCACATTTTTTATTCCTAAGTAGATAAGATATTGAGAGAGGGCTAATTTTATTGTAGTAACTAAATGTCATGAAGTAGAATAATGGAATCAATGTAACAGATCATGATTCAGCACAGCTTGTACATTTTGTTGCAGAAGGTCTACCGCAAACATGAAAAATTAAGTGCTTAGGAGGGCTGACAAAAAGCTTGGGCGTGACATTCACTGAGCACTTTTATAAGATTTGGGCTTTCTTCATGTTTCCAAACTATCATTAAGAAGTTTCTCTTCTTAGATTGAGTAGTTTTCTGCAGCATTTACAGGACAAAAACTACTGGAGAAGTTAATATGTCTCCACAACTTCATTTACCATATTTGGAGTTTGTTTTTTCATATACTCCTTACATTTATTTTTCTGTGGTGGAAAACCACTCGGTAAATTAGATTGCAGAAGGGGAAACAGATAAATTGTGGTGGGGCTGAGAGTGCAGTTAGCTCTGGAACTCATCAGAGAGGTACAGCTCGTAAATTTCCTGTGTCCACAATTCTCAGTTAATGAAATTTAAATAAACACATTGATCCTGTTACATTACTGCTGCTGCTGCTGTGTTTATGTGAAACTCTTTTTCTCCAAAAGGAACACAGCTAAAATTGCCTTCGCTTCGGAACTAGTTTGAACAACAGGTAAATACACCTTCTTGAGTTGCCCAACATGCCAAACAAGCAAACACACAGACCAGGGAGGGAACATGCACCTAGATGCCCTGGGTATCCACACGACTAGAGATACATGTAAAAAGCTGATGAGTCCTTAGCCACACTTCATGTGCTCTGATAATGTCTGGAAAGACAAGGAGTCTTACCAAACACAACCAGTTTCTCCAGTGGTACCTAGTAACCAAAAGCCTGTTATGTAGCAAACAGGAGCAGCACTTCAACAGCTCAGTGAGATTCATCACCATGTTCCTGCTCCCAAGGCATTTTTGACACTATAACTTAAAGAAAAAATATTTTAACAGGCTAAACATAGTGACATTTGGCCCATTTTCTCTGCTGCAGATTCAGCAACAAGTAATATTGTCTGATGCCCAGTGATGGTTTGGACAGAGTAACCACCTGCAGAGGAGTATGGGAAGCAGCTGAGGATGAAAACATCTTTACCTGCTCTGGATAAGGATGCTTGCACAGGCTCAGTCATCTCAAGGTGTGAAAGAAGGAGCCTGTGTTGTCATGTCCCCATTCATTTCTCTGCTCTGAAGATCACAACTCTTGTATTTCATGGATGGCTGAATTTACATTTCATAGGCCATTCTTCTGTGCCTCCGAGTCCTGCGGTACCCAGTCAGAGCGAGCCAGCCCTGGCCAGGGTGGACAAGGTGCTCTGGCAGCAGAACCACAAACCCCTCTAAACAACAGGCATCAATCCACCTCAGTCTCAATTCATAGTACCACATAAACATGGTAAAATAAAATTCACAAGCACCACGGTGATAGTGTTCCTTTACATGGCCACCTAAAAATTTACTTGGATTTTCCTCTGTTTTTTAAAACAATTCCTCCTCCAGCCTAGGAAACCTGACAAGCCAAACTGTGTTGTTTACACATATTTATTCTGATATATTTACACCAGTAAACAGTTAATGTTCATTCATTATACAAAAGTGACAACTTTTCTTCAAGCACAGGAAGTCTACTCAGAGAGGGAAGAGGTTATCACAGCACTGATCTCACAATTAAATTAAGCCACAGCAATTCCTCAGGTCAATTTTCTTGTGTAAACACTAATTACAGTCTAACTGTCTTAAGTACCACACAGACACCTTAAATAGGAACCAACACTGCATACAAACCATGGTACGCTGCAAAGTGCTAATTAATATATTTAGGATTAAAGGGGGAAATTAGATTTTTGTAGCTGTTTCCTAGGTAGGAATCTGCTTACCCATTGGTCTGTCTGTAGCAAAGATGGATGGAAAATAAGGGTGAATCCTGACTCAGACTGAAAATTGCGGTTTTCCTTCCACAAAGGGAGGTTACAAGTGGAACAAACTGCAGCATTTTATAGTTCCAGTCTATTAATGTATTCTGATAATAAATATACAGAAAATTAGAACACAGTCTGGAAGTGGTAACCGCTTTTCACTAAACAAGCAATTTTCATTTTTTATTAGGCAGGTCTTCTCACACCTTTCCTCATTAGATCACCACAGGATCATTAATTTCATTACTGCTAGCTTATCTTAATTGCACTAAAACAAATGGTTTGGATATCACAGACTGCTACAGGAACAACTTCCTCCAGTCTGTTTCCATAATCCACTTAACACAGTGATGTTTCAGAATTTGCTTTCAGTAGTTTCCGTGCTTGGATGTTGTTAGTAGCATCATGCCTAAAGGTGATCACAACAACCTGTGCTGCCAACTGGAGTTCTTTGTGATTTGAGACCTCAAAACAAAACACGGACGTGCCTTGGCCTTTGATCAGTCTTGCCATAAGGAAAACTGGAGAAAACCTTTCTACTGGGTGTACAGGCTACACGGAGCATCAGGCAGAGCCGTAAAATCAACCGGTGTGCTGTGTAATTGTAAATAACTTGTCTGTTGTCTGCATTGCTTCTAACAGCCCTTGCTTGGCCGAAAGATGAATATGCATGGCAGTGTTTCAAAAGCTGTGCTCACACATCGGGTCGGGGCTTAGGTTAGAACCAATAATAAACCAGATGCATGTAGGTCTACAGAATCAGGCCCTGTGCTCTTTGAATCTGGGACCATAATCCTTTGTACTTTTTGACATGAAACAAGTGAACATAGCAGCAATATGAACTCAAACCTCAAGCTGCAAAAGGAGCTCTCAGTTACTCTCCATTTTATACTGATTTCAAAGGAATCACTCCTCAGTTGACCAGGAGGCAAGTGGCAGGACAGCTGATTTTGTATTTGGGGAATACAGTCTTGATATTGACAAAAAAAGCTTGAAAATATGACAGACACTTTTTAATGCCTGATTTTTTTTTTTTGTAACAATTAATCAGCATGTTATGGAACCTTCTTCTTCTGTTACCTAAGGTAATTGTTTGCTTCTAGCCTACTTTTCTGTAAATACTGTTAGCAGTTTAATAACCCAAAAACCATCACCAGTTTAGTTACCCCTGATGAACTTTGTAGATATTTCTATTTAAACACCCACCACCACTTTTTTTGATAACCACTGGAAGTTTCTGGCAGCTACTTCCCCTTCCTGCCTACCATTGATGTATTTCCCTGAAAAAAATTTACATCACCTGTTTTCAAATTGTACAAGCAATGTACAATGGATTAAATTTAATGATTGAGTTTGTGCCTTCATTTTAATCTCCTATTACTTTAATTGAAACTCCATTAGAATGCTCTCAGAGCAAAATTTAAGCTTTCGGTAGGTAACTTTTTGCATTCTTCCTTCCTACTTACCTCAGAAACTTGCAGAACAGCTACATACAGCACTTCATGCTTAGACTGAGCTCTGCAGAGACCTTAGAATTTCACTACTCTTATCATTACCAGTGACATTAATAAGAATGATCCGAATATTTTAAATATTAAAGTAGACTCATACGTGGTTGGTATGTGTGAGTTTTCAGCAGACGGAGCCTGAGAACAAGCCACCTTCCTCCTAACTTGGTCTTGTTCAACAGAATTAAACAGGTAGCTGCCACAAAGCTCATAAGTGCATTTTCAGAGTCATGTTCTCTACGCTTTTAGGATATTTATTGAGACAATTTTTTTTTTTTATTTTGTAACATGAAACAAAAATATTGAATCATAGAATCATAGAATCAT